>NW_024363160.1:0-284969 GCF_014805655.1 Passer montanus | reverse complement strand
GGGATGGGGATGGGGATGCGGATGAGGGGTGGGGATGGGGATTGGGGTGGGGATGGGGATGGGGATGGGAATGGGGATGGGGATGGGAATGGGATGGTGCCACTGCACCCATGGAGCAGTCAGGGCACACTGCAGTGGGGTGTCAGCAACACAGAGACATGTACAGGAGCACTGCCTCCCTACCAAACCACCAAACCCAGTTCCCAGTGTCCTCCCAATGTTATTGTCCTGCTGTCACCATGGAGAACAGAAATCTATAGCAACCATCTCATCCTACTGCCTGACCAGCCCAGGGCTGACCAAAAGTTACAGCATGTTGTTAAGACATTGTCCAAATGCCTCTTAAACACTGATAGGCCTGGGGCTTTGACCACCTCTCTAGGAAGTCTCTTTCAGTGTATGACCAGTCTCTCACAAAAGAAGTGTTACCTAATGACAAATCTGAACCTTCCTTTACTCAGCTTTGAACCATTCCCATATATCCTATCCTGGGATACCAGGGAGAAGAGATCAGCACCTCCCCATCCACTTCCCTTCCTCAGGAGGCTGTAGAGTGTAACCACTATTGTCACCTCTGAGCTAGTCAGGTAAATCAAAGCCATGTGGATTGTGTGAAGGAATAGTCAAGAAGCTGATGCACAAAGTGGTTTGTTGTTTGTTTTTTTTTAACTTTCATGAAAAGATCTGTATTTTTTATCATTTGAAGGTAGAAGTGAGTTATAATGTTCTGTTTTCTCCCTTTGTATCAGAGAAATGATCCCAAGCTGTGGGTTCTTCCCTGCACATATCCCAGACAGGATCACAAAAAGAAGAAGCAGACAATACTCGCTGGCTCCCTTTTACAACCAGGCATATTCAGAAGATCAGTGCAGCAGTGGAGATCAGCTCTCGTGCTTGACAGGTGGATGGCACTAAAAGAGGCTGAGTCATTAAAGTGCTTATTCCTAGCTCAAAGCCACTTGGTGAGAGGCAAGAAGCTTTGCTGACTTGACAGAGGGACACATTCTCTCTTCTTTTTGTCTTTCTGCACATGTGTAGTTGATCTGCCATAAGGTAAAGGGAAGATTTAAGCCAGCACAATCATATAAGGCATTGCATTCAAATTTATCCTACTATTGTCAGATTTCCTCAGGTTTCCCTGCTTCCATGAAGAAATGCCACAACCTCCTTGGGTCCATGTACTGTTTATGCTAGGGAACCCTGAGCTGGACCCAGCTGTGGCCTGCTGAGTGCAGAACAGAAGCGAAGGATAATCTCCTTCAACCTCCAACACTCCTAATGCAGCCCAGGATATCACTCACCCTTTGCTGCCATATTCATATTCAGCTTGGTGTGCACCAGGACCACCAGAATATTGTCTGCCAAGCCAGAATTGAAAGATTGAAAGATTAGCGTTTTCAGCATTTAAAACTGTTTTGGTTTTTGGGTTTTAAAACTATTTTTTAATGGCTGGTAAAAAACAGACACAAAGAATAAATCTGTAAATCACATGTTTATGTGACAGGCAGGAATTTAAAGTTTTATAACTAAAGACACCTCAAACTATCTGAAACTATTTAGTGCAAGATCACATCAGATGTAATTCTGTCCTTCCTCCTCCTAAATCATCTTCTTGGGGAAAATTATTTCTTGGTACATGCACAGAGGCTTCTTTCCAACTTGGGTGAACAACAGTTACCTGTTTGTCTTTTGTGTATGACTCTAACTTCTGGGTTATGGAAAACTATAAACACTCTTCATATCTACATTTTAAGGGCGGAGACACTGGGATTATAGGTTGTGAGACCAAATTTCTTGTGTTTAGAGTTGAGAATGAGATGGAAATGGTGGTGTGCCAAGGAAGGGGTGGTCTAGGTCCTTGACTTGAAAGCTGTCATAAGGAAGAAGGGGAACACACTGGAAGAGGTAAATAAGAGAGTCTGAGGAGTGAAATTGTTGTAGTCTGTGGTTTATGTGGTGGTTGTGGGAAATAAGATCTTCAGTCACATATTTTGGTGGCATATGCCAAATGTTTTTAAACCCTTCAATAATAACATCAGCAGCTGAAAAGAGCTTCCCTTGCTACAGAGGTCTTATGACAGTTCAGTGTGGGGAGCAAAAGTCTGGACTGATTAAAAATATAAACATGGCAAAGAACTCTTTCTCCCCTACAATAGGAAGCAGGTGCTGTATCTGTAATAAGTAAATGTCAGTCTTTGAAGGTGTAGTCCACACAAAATTCTTCTAAAGCAGAGATGAATAATATCACATTTTGTTTAAAGAATAGCTAGGTCTTTTATCCCATCTCTGAAAATAAGAAAACTACTTCTAAATGAAACTATCCGTTATTGCTCAAGAAATAATATGAAAATATGCTACCGCTGCTCCACAGGCATTCTTTGTTCTTTTATTTAATTGGCTTATCCACATAAAGGCAGTTTAACAAGACAAGGCTGGTGCCTTTGGGAAATAAGAGATGATTGGGATGCTGTAAAATTAGGCCCAAAGAAACCCAAGAAGAGCAAATTAGTCATTTTAGAACAGCTACACTGCAGTACCAGTAACCTTAAGAACAAAAGTAACAGAGAATTATTTATTCAGACAAAACCCCAGTCTTAAACAGTCTCAAACAATGTTGACATTGCTACCATCCATCTCTTTGTCACTAAGAAAAAACAGTACTTTCATTTAAAGGACTTACAGTTTAGAAAGAACAAGAGAAGGGAATTATATCTCAGTAGAAATAATTGGAAAAAGTGGAATAAGTAGAAACCAATATTTTCTTGGAGTTTAAAGGGGAAAAAAGCATCAAGGATAGTGAGTACATATGATAAGGGAGAGCTTTGATTCCCTTGTTTTGCTTATGGTTGATGTAAAACAGGATTTAAAACATTGAACTTGGAGATTGTGAAAAAGCAGAAGAGATAAAGATAAAACTTGATAGAAATAGAGAACTAAGAATTCGGAGATTATTTAGAGATACTATTTAAAGAAATACAGAAAGTAAATTAATGTGAATTTCTTTAAAGGAAATATGATCTAGGCAAATTCAAGGCAAAAAAATGTCCAAATATTTGCTCCCAGGGGAGCAATGAAGAAAACAGAAATAGAAGGGGAGAACAGAGGTCAAAGAGGACTTGCTGTGAGGACACCAAGGATGTTTTAGCATTGACTCTGTGAAGCTGAAGGATCAACCCTGAACATGGGGCCAGCAGCCTCCCTTTTCCCTATAGCTACATTGGAGGGTGCAAATAGCTTCTTGTCCCCTTAGCTGGAACATCCTACAAAACCAGTCAGGGACAGCTGGGCTGGGGGAATGAGTCCAGACTGCACTGCACACACAGAACTTGACTGGCCAGAACACAAAAGCCTGTCAAGCTCTTTCCAATGGAAATAAATAGTTAAAAGAAAAAGAGAAAAACAACTGATAGATCAATGATCAGCATAAGCCTTTCCTCATCTTTCTGCTGAATTGCCAAAAATCTGTGGGTGTGAGTTCCCTTTCCCTTCTGTTGTCCAAGGAACCTGTAAAGGAGCAGGGAGTGAATGTGGTGAGGGGCAGAGATCTCCTCCTCTTAGCATTCAAGGTGCCTGCTGTGATAACTGTGCTGCCCATGGGTTTGCAGGGGTTTAGCAGGATCCTTATTTGGCAGAAAGGAATGCTCTGGGGTGGTTGCTGACTTTTGGACAATAGTTCAGCATGACAGAATAGAGAGGAAGACTTGTGCTGCTCTGCAGGTAAGGACAAGACACTGATCTGACTTTAGCCCTTAGAAATATGTGCTCCCAGCTCCATTTGTGTCTGAGAGCACACATCTTTTCTTGACAGAGAGGAATCACCTCCATTTATTCAAGCAGTCACTAGGCTGCTGCTGCTTTCAGACAATAAATTTTGTCCTTCTTCAGAGACTAAATTCCAAACATGTTCATATTCTAAGAAAAGCATCACTAATACTTCATCATGATGCTGTTCCTGTTCAGGTTTATAGAAAGAATGTCACTTTATCGAAATTTCCAAAACCAGAAGTTTTAAGTGTCTTGATTGATTCACAAAGTTCAAAGTCATTCACCAGGTACCAAAATAAATGGTGATATTTTTAGAAAAGATTACCCTCTGCTGAAATATTAGGCTATGTTACAATTCTAACTGTTGGCTGCATTCAGAATGTAAGATTTCTGGAAAATAATATCTGCTATATAAATATTGAAATATTGGAACTTTTACCTCTTGACAGAGTATTTCCAAATCTGTGGATGATAGACTACTATGGGCTGATATTTAATGCCTACATGTATTACAGGTATTCTACATGTATTATTTAAGCCAATGTTTCTGCTTCTTACAACCATCACTCTCAAGTAGATTTTCTACCATTAAACTGTAGCTGTATCCTAACTCTCATTAATAGTTTTGGTTTTGTTAAGTATTAAATAGATTTAGTGGTGTATATATATGGAGTACTCTGAAGCATTCTTCCATCCCATATGCAGCTGCTGTTCTCTAAATTGATGAGATTTCACAAACAATAAAGGTTAAAATACAGGAATTGTTTGTTTTGGTCATTGTTATTTAACAATTTTCTGCAGAATTTACTGATGGTCTTTGGCATTGCTTTTAAATGGCTCCTCAGCTCATGTACGATGTAAAAGTCCTTCCATTTCCCTATCCTGTTGTATAAATAGTACAAAAACTTGGAAACAACCTGGGTAATTCAGTGAAAAGTTCAAGTGTGTGAGAGGTCTCTGCTGCTAGCAGTAGGGACTCAGCACCATCACCTCTGACAGCTGACTTTGGGAATGTCAGGAATATGTGAAATTTGCTCTAGAAATGGTCATTTCCCCATTTAGTCATTAAGGCACATATTTTTATACTTATTGTCCAGGTTTTCTTCTAGAAATCTCGATATATTTTATGTCTTAAATTTAAGCCTTCCCAGGTGTAGAAATCATGGCTTCTGTAGATGCAAAGTTTTGAAATAGGATACCAGGCCTATGGGTAGTAGAAAATGGGAGTTCAAAAATAAGCAGAGTTGAAAAACATGGTGTACCAAAGGGCTTTGCATCTGGAAAGGCTCATGTTCCTAAGACTGATCAAGCCTAATGAGCTAGTAGAAAATGCATGTAGATAATAAAGGAGGTTGTACCAGCAACAAAATTGTACAGACTTTTAGTCAGCCAGAGTATTTTTAAAGCTATGATTATTAATTCCAAGCTTTTAACCTATCTAGGTCAAAGTGAGATTATCAAGACAGACATATTGACAAAATGATCACAGGTGAAAGCTCTAACTGTTATAATTTCACACTTGAGGTGAATAAAGGATAAGATCAAGCTGCTTCAAATGGTCTCCAGGTTTAAAATTGTCTGCATTTGTGCACAGAGGAGGTGCCTGGTACGCCGCTCGTGTTGGGAAGCCAAAACTGAGCATCCACAGATCATCCTCCCTGCCCCAGGAAAACCACCTCTGCTTGAAGCTGAGAAGAGCAGCCCCATTCCCCTGGCTGAGCACAGACTCCTTGCAGGGGTAGCCCACCCGCAGCGCTCCCCAGATGAGTGTGCAGGTGTCCGTCTGTCACTGTGACACAAGTACCACTCCCTGGACTGGCTGTGATGCTCTTTCCACAGGGACATGGGTGACATGGCTGAGAGTGGCCCTGGCTCTCACATGGTGCTTTCCTGCCCAGCACCCCTCCCCACACTGCATTGCCCCTAAACCCCTTTCTGACAAATTCCAGCATAAGCACACATTGTAGAAAGCAGAATATTTTATTGGATAGGCACAACAAATTAGACTAAATGCATGTAACTGCTTTGGGATATATCTGAAAAAAGTACAGTTCTCTTTAAAACATATTTGTGGGGCTTTTCTCCTTTGGTTTAGTTGTTTTACTCCAGCTTTAAGCATTAGTCCTGGGTGAAGGTGGCTTCTTCATGCTTTTTCATAAGTTCTTTTGCAGGAAACATTATTCATGGTGCATTCCTGGAAAGAAAAGATAAATCAGTAAGCTTTTAACTCTTATTAAATATTTGTTAGTCAGAAGGTAGAGAATTACATATCTATTGGGAACCAGTTCAAGAAAAAATTGCATTTCTCTACCTCTAAAGGCAATTGCTGAAAGAGTGGAACTCAGTTTTGAGAGCTTCAGCAACAGAAGACTGAAACAAGCACAGGAGTGAAAGAATTTTCAAGACCTGATCTACTGACCTCTGGGAGTTTTATCATCTTTTCTTAAACACCACTAAAGAAGTCTCCTAGGACTTCTGTAGAGGCTGACTGGACCCTGGAGCTGGGCATTAACCTTTTTTTCCTTCACCTTTTGTGGTTGTCTTCACACATGTGAGTAAAACACATGCACACACAGAGAGAGAGCTTTCAGACTTGCAGCTGCAGGTGTCAGCCTCTGCATGTTAGGCTCTGTCCTCATCTATTTTTCAGTTAGATCAAACTCTGTTTTGTTCACTCTTTCTTAAGCAATTTGTTATTAAAAATGATTTATATTTCTTCTCTTCTGGTCTCTATCCAAAGGAATTTAAATATTGAATTTATGGATATAATTATTTTTCCTTAGGGGAGGGCAGAACTCTTCAGGAATTTTGTGTATGTGTGTTGTTTTGCAGCATGTAGGAATCTCAGCTGCCTTTTATGAACATAGATTTAGTCCTGTCCCAGATTCTTCAAAGTGTGTTTTCTAAAACTATAGAGCAGAGCTGGGAAGCCCCAGACTGTATGTAGGCCTTACTGGCACCAAGTCAAGCACAATAGTCTCTGACCAGATAAAACCAACCAAGGGAGCTTGGACATGTTTCCTTGTTCTAACATCATATTATCAACACAGCTGTTGGTGATGGTGTGGCAGGATTCCCACAGAAGGCTCTAAGGCTCTGCTGAAGATGAGCAGCAGTACTCTGCATCAGCATAGAGTGGATTTATTTAATGTGGGCTTTGCTAATGCTTCCTCTATACTGTCCAGGACTTCCAGATTCTGAAATATATAGTTTCCCTCATAGGGATGTTGGGTTTTTCTTCCTACGCTTTCCCAGCCATGTCTTGCTATGGAGAACAGGCACCTCCATACCATTCCATAAGTTTAACAGCTTTTCAGTTTTAACCTACACTCTAGACTCAATCAGAGGGACTTCTCACCAAGTGCACAGAGCCCTTTCAGATGCTTTCCCTCCCTGTGTTTGAATCCAAAGGCATCCATCAGCTCAACATGAATTCTGCACATTGAATTCAGCAATTAAATAACAAAAATTAACTTACCACCACCAGGTTCCCATCCACCACTTTTCTCTTTATGATAGTCTCTTTTCCATCCCACTTCTGCACCTGCTTCAGCACACCGTTCTCTAGGGTTATGACATTCTACCAAAGTAAAAAAACAAAGTGTGGCTGTTTCATTAGAGAGCTCTGGTCTCAGGAGAAAACTCTCCAGGTCCAAACAGCACTAAGCACAAAGCACCCTCAACAGCCTTACCTGTGGAGGCAGCATTTCTGCACTGGATGTCAAATCACAGCTCTGCCCTGCTGCTCCCACATCCCTTTTGAGAGATGTTTTTGCAAAATGCCATTTTGGGACTCACCTTTGTTTTTCTGTCATCTGCTGTGGTTTCATCAAACTCTTCACCCAGCTTGAAAGACACCTCTGTATTTTTGAAGGTGCTTTCTGTTTTGATGGTTATCACATCACCATTGATGCTGATAGTTATATTAGGCTTGGCCACACCAGCCATCTTCCTGGTAGCAAACCCCACACCTGTAAATAAGATAGGGCACTATGAATTTTTTATCTTAATCTTTTTGTCTTATATGTTGGGAAAAAAATTCTCAGTGCTTTTTCCCCATGTAGCTTTCTGAGTGCTAATAATTCTATGTTACAGAGATTCTTTTGTAAAATCTTACTTGGTACTGCTATAGACCAAGCTGGGTAGGTTGATGTAAGGAAATTCTCTGTCATTGTCAAAATAGTAAAAACAATATTTTGAAGACTGACATTATATGAATGCCAGATATTTGCACATAGACTTGTTCAGAATAACTTTCGTAGATTGTACACTAACTTGTATGCTAATTGTATCTAAATGTAAATAAGCAGAAATATACAAGTTTCTGAGCCACAAAAGCAACAAAACAAACAAACAGGAAAAAAAAAGCAAGCTTTTTATATTTACAAGTGGGTAGGTTGAATATAAGGAAATGATTAAGAAATAGCTGGCAATTGTTATGTCCTGAGTAAAATCTGGAGTAAAGATTAAGAGTGCAAGTCTCACTCATTGAAAGCTGTCAGGATAAGTCACAGTAAGTATTTTACCCCTAAACTGTAAATAACCCCCCCAGTTTTTAGCATGTAGTAATTGAATCGGTGCAAGTTACCCCCTGCTTCCTCCACACTAACAGAATGTTGAAACCTTTTAAATCCCAATTTTAATTCTAAGCTAGAAGTCTACACCTTTAGAAAAAAAGTGTTAGACATCAAATCTTGCAAACATCTGCATGAATCCATGCAATTGTCTTTGTTAATATTCACTGGAGGCAGCTACAGAGTTTCATTCAATATAAGAGCCATGGCAATTAACTGGTGCCCTAATCCAGTAGCATTTTAAAGTTGTTTGGGTGTGTTGCTCATAGACATAAGGAAACTTGCTGCTTTCTAGCATCACACCAATTTGCGTGTCCAAGGATAAAAGCTAATTCGCCCAAAATAATCCAGTGATGTGTTTTACTTCCATTTATAAAACTACTAATAAGGCATGCATAGACTTGACTTACCTGACATTATTCCCATCAATGAAAGTTTTTCTGCTTTTTAGGATTTTAACACCACTTATTAAAACAGATGAATTCTCCAGTTTAAGACTATTTGATCAAAATAGTGGATTAAACCCCCCTTGATAAACAGCAGAGCCAGAAAAAGCAAGTAAAGAGTAAAGTTCAAAATTGGCATTCCTTCCCTGTTCCAGATACAAGAAGTACAAGAAGTTGAAATAACAATTCTCACCCAGTTCCTTCATATAGTCCTCAAAGTTTTCACTAGAAAGGAGCTTCCAGGTGCCCACAAAGTGGTCGCACATTTTGTCAGGCTAGAAAGATGCCTTCCACAGGTTCAAACAGAAATGCAGGACTGGAGAATATCATGAGCTCCAGGAGAAGAGCACTTATCTTTAAAAAGGAGCTGTGGCCACATGATGCTCTGGGATGACCAATGAAGAGTGAGTCCCAGTGACCAGTGTTTTTCTTCTTCCCCTACCCCTCCTCTGCCAGTGGGTCATAGTGCTATTATTCATATGCCCTTACTAGCACAAAGATCACTGACTTGTTTTTATTTAATTATTTTTGTCATTCAAGAACACTCTGCCTTAAAGGCAAATAATTAAATCAAATTACCTCTCAGAATAAAAAGGGAGGCTCAAGCTCAACCCACAAAAATTAATGTTCTTGCCCCTACTCTTTCATGTCAGTCCACTATATCAAATGGACACAGCTCAGTTTCCAGACTTTCAGATCCAAAAGGGTCATTGGGATAATTTAGCTTGCTTTCAGCACTCCTGCAATCAGAAATTTCTTCTAGAGAAATACAGAACTACAGGAACAAGTTTGGATTTGGAGCACAATGAGAGGATGCTGGGGTTAGAGAAGGCAAAGGCAATAAAATTATTTCCTTCATTGGGATCTGCTTGTCCTTGCACTACCTGAATCAATTTAACAATATGTCTGTAATATCCTTTTATGCAATGGAAATGAGATATGGATTTCTGTGAGAAGAAAAATAATGAAACAGAAGATTTCTCTCCATTTTACTCCCATGCTTTCAGACAAACTATGCCCTAATGACTAGTATTTTGAGTAGTTATGGCATAAAGCTAGGCTCTAGTATCTACTTACCAAAAGTCCCTGGACACTTCATTTCTTTTCTGCTTGTGCTGTTCAGGCATTAATTTGTTTTAGGCAAGTTGTGCACAGGCTGACATAATGGGTCCATCTTGACTGATCCTCTAAGCCCTGCCATACTCCAGTTCACAGAATAACTATCAGAAAGCAGTCAAGCAAGTTCTTAGACCTTCCTTTATCTGTGATGTGCTATTCCAATGGCAAAAAGCAGCTAACAAGTGCATAGTCCGGCCCCTGAAATTCTCTTTAAGTGGATTTCCAGGAATTGCTCTGCTGGTTGCTAGGCATCGATATTGTGGGGCACATATTTTTCTACTTGTCTTTGTAAATAACAGTGCTATAGAAGAGTTATTTATATAGGATTGCAAGATCATAGGATCATAGGGATCATTTGTAAGGGAAGGGAAGTGAGGAGGTCTCCAGTGCATCCTGCCACTCAGGCAGGGTCACCTCTGAGCCCACATCAAGCTGCTTAGAGCTGTGCCCTTTTGGGGATCAGAAAACTCCCTTTGGATCAGAAAACTCCCAGGAAGGAGCCAGCACAGTTTCCCCAGGAAACACACTCCCCTGCCGAGCTGTGCCAAGGGGGAAAGGGTCTCATCTTCTCTCTGAACCTCTCTATTTTCAGCTTTTATTCATAATTTCTCATGGTGGGGGCATTCACCGCCTGGTTCCAACTCCTTGGTCACTTTCCCCCGGCTGTGGAGGGGGGAAAGCACTCCCAAAGCTTAGCCAAGATGAACCACTTCAGTCTCACAGCCACTTTTCACAGGGCAAGTGCTCCCAACCCCTGAGGATCCTCTGGGTCCTCTGCTGAGCCCACCTCAAAGCTGGATGCAGGACTCTGGATACACCCTAATGACTGCTGAGATGAGGGGCATAAGCACTTCCATCAACCTGCTGCTGGTACTTCTGACATACAGGGCAGGATGCTTTTGACCTTTCTGCTGCCAGGTCTCAGCTGAATGCCCACCAGGACCCTGAGGGCCTTTTCTGCAGGGCTTCTCCCTCGGCAGTGAGTCCCCAGCCTGGATTGCTCTGAGAGCTGAGCATGTTTGTACATGTATAATTAGTTACCCGCTTGTGCCTTTAAGATGTCAGTCTGTGGGAACTAGAATATCTAATCTTAGATTTGGTCTATTCTTTTAATTATTTTTTGCATATTCAGTGACTTTGGCCTAATCTCAAAATAAATAAAACTATATTCGAATTATGAATCAGTTGGTGCCTTTCCTGGTTGGTTTTTGCAGAATGTCACATGCTCAAGTGTTCTTTAAAAGGAAGTTCTGAGGTCTCTCAAGTTTGTGTCATTATCTTGAGGTATTTTTACTTCAGATTATTGGCTTGAGAAACTCTGTATTGTGTGTGAGCAGATGGTAGGAACATGAAAACTCAAATCCAGCATTTAAATAATGAGAACTGAAAGTACCATCTGAGGATTGTTGCAGTGGCCCAGACAGAAAGGCTGCAATGCAGCTGAAATCAGCTCCTGTTTGTGCTTTCCTTGCCTTTTGGAAACTATACTGTGTGCAGGTTGCTATAAACAGCATTCCTCTGTTTGGAGGGGAAATAGGGCCTTCATATTCAAAACTACAGTCTGGGAGATGCAATTGGCCTTTGGTGTTAACAGCTGTCTGCAATGCTTGTGCTATTGGAAGAGTTTTTGGGGAGAGTAGAAGCACCTTTCCATGCAGATCAATTTGGAGCAGACAAGCACACCCTCCCCGGGCAGTCAATTACTTGCACTTATTTAAAGTAAATCTGAGCTATTTGTAGATATCTTGTGCATGTGATGACTCAAAAATGCAAGAGGAAAGCCAGCTTGTGGGTTGACTTGCATGTTTACTTCAACAAGCAGCAATCTGGGAGCACACTTATGGCTCTCTCTTGGAAAGTATCCTACCAATGGTATCCTTTCCCTCAGGAGAGACTTCCAGTAACAAGAGATAAACTTATGGCACTGATGCCATCTAATACAAATCATGCCTGCTCCCTGGGGCAAATGCATGCAGTCTGCTGATAAAGACTGGAGTTTTTAATGGTCATGAAGAAATCAGTGAGGTTTCTGAGCCTGGAAGTTTAAGCAGGTGATTCATGTCACTTGCAGAAGTGTCTTGACAGTAAGAGCTGGGCAATCTGGCTAAACAGCCCCGTGGTTATTGACACTGATGTGATCTCATACCACCAAAAACAAGGGCATCCTTAAAAGTGTAGAAACCTCCTTCAAAATAAGCAGAAATTTTGAAGAAACCACAGCAGGCAAGAGGTGAACCAAGAAAGGGAAACTGGTGAGGGTCCAGTACAGGAAATGCTGACAAAGAAAATTAATCTCTTAATCCTGATATGAGCTGATGCAGCTCAAGTTTGCAAATAACAATGACACATTGTCTGCAATGTGGTCTTGGGGTGCTGTGACATTTGAGGATAGTTTCTGACGTGGGATATGGTGAAGTGATCACAGAATTCTGTGGTTCTGTGAAGTGTGACAGCAAAGCAGCAGCTGTGCAGGGGAAATCAGTAGATGTGAAGGTAGCAACGATGGGTTAAATCTTACTCTGTGACTCAGACCAAAGGTCGAGATCTACTTGAGATAAACTGCTTTTTACAAAAATAAGCACAATAGTAACCTCCCTTTGGCTCTTCCACTAGAGTATGTGAGAAAGAGGATGTTTATTCCTGCAGTGAAGATCTGCCACTTAGGAGACCTTTTGAATGAGCATTGTGGTAAACCTTCCCTGCTACTTTATGTAAGGATGGAATTGTCAAAGTAAAACCACATCTTACTCTCAAAGGTGAAAACATACATTAACAGTTATGGCTGCTTAAAAGGAGGCTTCTTTCTTGAGTTCCTCCTTGCCCCAGAAGGCAACAGAGTAAAACTCCTTTGAGTGCTCTGGCTGTCAGACTGGTGGCTACCAATGAGCAGCAGTGTATTGTGCTTACTGACTTGTCTCCAGAGTTCTGCTGCTCTTGGGATAAAAACCGGCATAAAAAGGCATCCATGCTCGATTCCACGGCTGATGACATTGACAATGACTTCCACTGCACACTTCCTTTGAAGGAACCTGGCCTCTGTATGGGCTTATTGCTGGCACATGTGGTAGTATTCATACTAAGAAGAAATACATATTCTTGGCAAAGCTATGACAATGGAGACTTTTCCTTATCCAGGAAAGGAACTGTGGCTTTGATGCAAGTTGTTCAGGCACAAAAACACCTGCTGAGAAGATGGACTATAACCACCCTCATGTTAGGAATGGGGGACCACATCACACTTTCTGGTACTGCTGCAACTTAGACAAAGCAAAATCTTTCTTAATGCTTTTCTGGCTAGGTACCAGACTGGGAATTTGTTCTAAGGCCCCAGGGTAGGTACAAGAAAGGTGATCTAATTCTGGAGCAGACAAGAATTGGTGAAGGATTGCTATCTCTGCTCACAAAGCTGCTACTTTCATTTCTAATTAATATTTGAAACAGGTGAATTGCCTTGGAATTAGTTGGGAAAAATGATAACTAAAGCCTCAGTACTCATAATGTGACACACTGACTTTACAAAATACTGGCTTCAGTTTGCTTGAAAGTTCAAACAGCCAATTAGTTTTCAGAAGTATTTTTCTCTCTCTTGGGGAAGGAGGTGAGCAGGAGAAAAAACAGGTCCTTTTTCCTGTGCTCAGTGCCCAGAGCCAAGCTGATGCTCCCCCACTTGTAATTGTGGCTTCAGACCTCACTCAGAACTGAGAGTACTGTTGCAAATAGTCACTTTGTTGAAGGAGTCAGATTTGCCAGCAACAACAGATCTGCTGTTTCCTTGAGTGGGTACTGGCACCATTTTACCCAGCCACCCTGCTGAGCTGTGACATTTGGAGACCTCAGGCTTGTGTGCCCCAGCACCTGCTTTTATGACTTTTCGTGATTCTGGGTTCTTTTGTTTCCTCCTGAAATTTAGGCCAACCAGTGAGCCTCCACATCCTTAAATAGGTTTCCAATATTGAAAGCAGGACCATGAAAGTTAAAAACATTTGAAAGGTGTTTCTGAAACATTAAGCTAAGTTTGTGGTAAAGCTTTTAAGAACAGAAATGAAATCTCATAACTCTCAGGCATAGTAAGATCAAGCCCCAAAAAAACCCCAGTGGTTGACTCCATTAACTTGCAATTAAAATATGCATAATTTTGTTTTCTGAACTTGCTTTAAATATGGAGTTTTTTTAAAGATGAAGAAAAAAATGCAGATATGTCTGGAGGATACAGCAAACCTCTGGGCCCTTGCCTTCTCCTGAGAGACAGCTGAGATTCTGGCTTTTCTCAGCAGATGGCATGGCAATAATACATGCTCTCAAACACCTGTAGTTCATACAGGTGATGATTGCTATTCCTAAGGAAAACTTGGACTTCTCATACTCTCCTTTAACACGTATGTCACTCATTCCTGGAGCAAGGCAATTAGCAGTGTGAATTTTATGAATTGCAGGTTGTGAGTTAAAAGGAATATCAGAATATCAGAAATGTAAAAAAGCACAAGTACTTGCATACTGGGTGTGTTTGTTTTATTTCATTGAAATGAGAAGAAATGCAGGTACACAAACTCCTACAGACATGCAGGTGGTGGGCTTCCAGAAGGTAATGTGGACATTTCTGTACATGAATATTTGAAATGTCAGAGGTGCACCTCATATATCCTGTATCCAGCAAATGCCATAGAGGGATTAGTGGTAAATTGAACTTCATGACTCATGAATGTTTACATGAGAGAAGATCTTAATTTGCTGGCTATAATGTAGGTATTGAAGATGCTTCCTGTTTCTAACTACCTACGGATTCCCCTGATCTAAAGAACAAGTTTAAGGTTGTCTAAGGTTGTTCTGATATTCAAATCTGTCAAAATCTTTTTGTATATATGGTACAAGTCTTGCATCTAACATCAGGGCTTCTTCTCTTAAGGGTATATAATGAAAATTGGCCTTTTTCTGAATCCTGCTTTGTCTTGTCCATGGACTTACCTCAGAGCATGTAAATCCTTGTTGTTCTTCCCCTCCACCTTCCCCCCACCCCACAAATAAAAAGGTGCTTTTCTTTTCTTACTTTTTGATCCCTAAACATCACTCTAAATTTAGGTATTGCAGCAGATGAAGAAAGTAGTATGTTTCCCAAAGCACTTTTGGGTTTCCTCCAGCAATTTGAAGACTTGCTGGAAAACGAGACTTGCTAATACTACTCTGAAAATTCATTTGTAGTCCTTCTCCAGATGCTCTTCTGAATTATCCCAGATCATCCAGCTGAAACCCTCTCTCAAAGCCTCCATCTGAACAAATGAATAGCACGGTTGGTTACATCTACTTTGGGACTGCCCAAGAGGAATCCATCCCTGCTCTGCCTTGTTACTGAAGCTCATGCAATAGCACCTGTTTCATTTCCATACAGATCTGCATTTAGAAACCTTCCACTGTTTTTCTTTGTTTTTGTTTTTGTTTTGTTTTGTTTTTTGTGGGGGTTTTTTTTGTTTCTTGTTAAACATTTTTATCAAGCTGAATAAAAAAATTTTCAAATAGGGATGAGAGAGTAGTGCATATTGATAACATGTACTGTCTTGTAAATTTAAGCTATTCCTATCAATGGTTGTCCTCTTAACAGCTCGTGTGAAGCAAGAGCACTTCCACAGTTTCACTTGTTTCTATCCCAGCAAAGAAAGAACAAAGTGTAAGAGCAATATTTCAACAAGAATAAAAATACTCTGTACAAAAAATTTAAGCTCTGCTGAACCTTCACTCTGAGTAAAATATGCATGGGTTTGGCAGCCCTGTTTATGCATGTCTTTCTGCGGCACAGTGCAGTTTCTGGCTTCCTATGCTTTCAATCTGACAGCTTGCTCTGAAACTTTCAGGGAACTCCTCCTTGGGTTTGACAGAAAACTATCTATTATTACAGATGCATTTAGATCACATCCAAAGACCTAGTGCTCTGTGTAAAGGAAAGCAAAAAAATCCAAATATGAAATGCCCTTCCGAGTTGAAGCCTTCCAGAGAACAGCCCTCTCCCTGCAGCGTGGTGAGAGCTGGTGGGTGTGAAGGCTGGCAGCTCTCTGGCTCTCTACAGCAGATCTCTAATCCTCTGCAGCTGACTGCTGCCCCCGGGCGCTGCCAGTGAGGGAGGGAGAAGGAGCCAGAGCTCCTGCCCAGCCACTCTCCCTGCCTGGGCCAGTGGCCTCTTGCAGCTGCCCTCACTGCAGCCTCACTGCTGGCTTTCATTGTCATTGCCAATCTCATTTTGTCTCACTGTGTACCAGATATAATAGACTGGGAATCAAAAGGGTCTCTGAGGAGAGAAAAGCTATGGTTTTCTAAAGCAATCCATCATTCCTGCCCTTCCTGCTCTGGACAGCTGTCCTGCCAGGAACCAGTCAATTATGTTTATGTTTGACATGTGAAAACTCACGTCACATATCTCCATAAGGGAGCGTCTGTGAAATGCATTTTTTAATGTAAGGTAGTAATGCAGATCCTTGTTTAAGATGCTGTGGAGGGACTAGAAGCACAGGGCAGCTTGCACAGGGAGGGTGGAGTTTGCTACCATATGTGCTGCAACCCTCCCAATGCCATCATCAGCAGCTGTGGGCAAGGAATGTCCTTACAGCTCTTTTGCCCAAATACCTAACTATATCCAAGCCTTATTTTTGCTACACAGAGTCTCTAAATCTGCTACCCTGAAGCCCAAAAATTACTGTAAAATGTTCTCTGCCTTCTACTTTTTCCCCTCTGGAGGATTCCATCACAGCAGTCAGGCACAACAAATTGTATGTCTCTATTGAAGATGTGTGCCATGAGGCTAAATGCATGCTTTTTTAACAGATGCTGCTGATCCTTCCTCAGCCCCTGCAGATTCTTCATCCTCTGATATAATTTTAATCTTGCTGGCAAATTATTTAAGCTGAACATAACTTAATTGCTTTTATAGTCTGATATGGCTTTAGGTTGTATATATCTCTGTTCTAACAGTATTTTTTCCATTAACTTTGTTAATGTAGCTTCTCGTAAGCCAATACTAACTTGCTGAAATTGATTGGAGTATCTGAAAATCTCTTCTGTGATTTTTAATTTAGTGCCTGACTTATTTCTGCTTCAAACTGCTCACCCCAATTAAGGCATGACTGTGTCCAGTCATTGGCACAGTCCCCAAGTCTTCCATGAAGAAGACCCCTGCCCAAGAAAGCTGATACACTGAGTGTGTTAGTGAGAGGTGGGGTATGCAGGCTTGAATTCTCTTGTGTGAATTCCCTTGAATTCCCTGAAGTGGCTACTGAAGCTACATTTCCTGATACTCAGAGAGTAGAAGACATAGAAGTTTTTTTCAGCTGTTTTTGTTACTTGTAGTTGTTATATAGTTCTTCCTCTACCTATATAACCTCTACCTATATAACCTCTACCTATAGCTCCCCCAAGTCTTCCATGAAGAAGACCCCTGCCCAAGAAAGCTGATACACTGAGTGTGTTAGTGAGAGGTGGGGTATGCAGGCTTGAATTCCTTTGGCATGAAGTGGCTTCTGAAGGACCATTTCCTGATACCAGAGAGTGGGAGACAGGGAAGTTATTTTCAGCTGTTTTGGTTACTTATAGTTGTCATATAGTTCTTCCTCTACCTATATAACAGTCACAGAATCACAGATCACAGAATCATTGAGGTTGGAAATGACCTTAATCATCATTGAGTGATCTTCACTTTGACTGATCTCCACTTAGAGCTAAGAACTAAATGCCATATCTAGCTGTCTCTTGAATATTTTTCCAGTGCTCGCAGAATCACAGAATCATTTAGGTTGGAAATTACCTCCATCATCATTGAGTCCAACTCATGATGATGGAGACTGATCTCCACTTAGAGCAATGCACTAAATTCAATATTCATTTGTCTCTTGAATATTTTTCCAGGGATGTTTACTCCACCACCTCCCTGGGCAGTCCATTACAATGTTTATCAAGCCTTTCTGTGAAGAAAATTTTCCTATGTCCAAGCTGAACCTCCCCTGGTGCAGATTGAGGCTATGTCCATTTGTGCTGTCACTGGTTGCCTGGGAGAAGAGACTGACTCCCATCTTGCTACAACTTCCTTTCAGGTACTTGTAGAGAGTGATGAAGTCTCCCTTGAGCCTGCTTTTTTCCAGGCTAAATACCCCCAGCTCCCTCAGCTGCTCCTCATAAGAATTATATTCCAGCCCCTTCCCCAGCTCCACTGCCCTTCTCTGGACATGCTCCAACATCTCAATGTCCTTGCTGTGGGGGTCCCAAAACTGAACACAGTACATGGGATGTAACCTCACCCGTGCCCAATACATGGGGACAGTCACTGCCCTGACTGGGCACACTGTTGCTGGTACAGGCCATTGGCCTCCTTGGATACCTGGGCACTGCTGGTTTATGTTCATCTGCTGTTGGCCAGCACCCCAAGGTCCTTTTCCACTGGGCTGCTTTCCTGCCATGTTCTCCCAGTCTGTAATACTCCATGGGGAGGTTGCAACTGATGTGCAGCACCTGGCACTTGGCCTTGTTGGACTTCATACCACTGGTCTCAGCCCATCAATCCAAGTTCAGTCTAAGACAAAGTTTTTAGCAGGTTACATGGTTTGGTTCCTTGATTGCCATGATATCTGCTTAAGCTGAACTCTTTTTTTCTATAGAAAGGATGTGAGGAAATTTTTACTATCTCACCCCCCATAGAAATATACATTTTCTGAAGTGGAAACAGCATTATATCATTCTTGCCTTGCCTTAAAACTACTTTTCATACAGCACAGTGTTAAGCATTTTGTCCCATTAGCAATAAAAGAACAAAAACCACGTTAGAGAGTCAAGCCAGAGAGGTTTATTTGCCAGTTCCAGCAAGTGTCTAGCAGGATAATGATTATATTTATACTACCTGCTGCTATCACAAGGTGGGCAATTTAGGACAGTACTGAAGCTACTGTGTCTTGCAGACCATACTGACATAACTAAGAAAACTCCTACCATCCATCTCTCTGATTCCATAGGGTAAGTGGTGGTACACATCTGTCGTATGCTTGGAAGTGCTTAGCTACAACTAGATCCAAACTAGCCCAGGTCGACATACTGGCTCATTTTGGGTCAGTATAGCTGTCTATAACCAAACAACTCTAGTTGGTTGGCACCACAAAAACACTCTGTGCCTAATATGATCTAATCTAGCTGCATAAGATCTTCTGCTCTGCGAAGCAGAAAATATTGGTGACTGCTTTATCAACTGGTACAGCAAATTACCCATATGTTTCCTGAACATTTGCTGGTACAGAACCTAACTATGGTAACTGTTTTTAAAAAACTCTTTCCATTTGACAGCCAGTTCTGGGATGAAAGCAGAAGACACTGAACCACTATCCACACTGGCACTTAGAAGTGCTGTTCACAGAATCACAGAATATCCTGAGTTGGAATGTACCACAAGGATCATCGAGTCCAGCTCCTGGCTGCGCACAGCACCAAAAGTCACACCATGTGCCTGACAGCACTGTCCTAACACTTCTTGAACTCTGCCAGGCTTGGTGCTGTGACCACTTCCCTGTGCCAAACAACTCAGGTGAAGAACCTGTTTCTAATAAGCAACCTAAACCTTTCCTGACACAACTTCAGGACATTCCCTTAGGTCCTGTCACTAGTCACCAGAGAGAAGAGATGAGTGCCTGCCCTTCCTCTGCCCCTCACAAGGAACTTGCAGACTGCAATGAGGTCTCCCTTCAGTCTCCTCCAGCCTGAACAGACCAAGTGCCCTCAGCCACTGCTCATTTGGCTTCCTCTCCAGACTTTTCACCATCTTTTTGCTCTCCTTTGGATGCTCTCTAATACCATAATGGGTTTTATTGTACTGTGGTGCCCAAAAATGCCCACAGCACTCGAGATGAGGCCACCCCAGTGCAGAGCAGAGTGGGACAATCCCTCCCTTGACCAGCTGGCCATGCTGTGCCTGATACCCCCCAGGACATGGCTGTTTCAAAGTTATTGGGATGAGGCTGTAAGTAAAGTCTTATCTAGAGGGGACCTGTATCTTTTCTCACAGTTGGGCAAGTGTGGAATCTAGTATAAAATTCCTACATTTCTAATCAACCTGAATAATTCAGAAGAGGTGGCCTTTGGATTCACATTTACTTAAGCTGAAATTGGTAAATTGCCTCACTTCCTGATGTAGATGACAAAAACCAGTGTGTTAAATATATCAATACTTTAGGTTAGAAGAACATTTTTTTTAAAGTTATATAATCAACACCATCCTGATTAGTTTCTACTTATGTGTTCAAGAAAAAAATGAGGATGTGGCACTTGGGGGATAAGGTTTAGTTGGGAACATGGTGCTGCCTAGTTAACACTTGGTCTTGATGATCTTACATACCTTTTCAGCCTTAAAGATTCTGTGATGCTATGATTCTACTAGTACCATATTTCTATTATAAAGATTATTAAAATTACATACTAAAAGAACAGTTTAATTCTAAAGTGGTCATTTAACGTCATATTGGAGATAAAAGGAGTTCAGGTCTGCAAGCAAACACACCAGGGTAATTCCAGGTTAAAAGTTTGCTTAATATATAAGAAGAGGCAATTACTTTTAGTTACTTAAGTCTGCAGTGATGTCAGCCAGCTGAAGTCTCAGAATTGAAAATTGCCTGAATGACTGAAATAATCTGTGGAAACACCTTACTGAGTGCTCTTTTGCAACATCCACCAAGGGCTTTTACCAGCTATGTAATTTAGTCTTCATACTGAAATAGCAACTTTCCTATTCATTCTGGGAGAGTGTCAAGTGCAACCAGAATACTTCAATCTTAGATTTCTCTCTAGTGCATTTCAGAGGCAAGCTGATCTGCTTCCTGCCTCACCTTTTCTTTCACCTTCAAATTTGATTGTATTGTTCAAAGGAACACCTTTGAACAAGAAAAAGTATGTTGCACATTGATAGAAAGCATTAATTCTAAAGACTGAAATAAATCTCTTTGGATTATTTGAGTTAGTACTATTCAAAGTCACAATGACTCAAATCTCTGTGACTGGATGGCCAAATTTTCAATCTGTTTTTAGGCAAGAGGACGGTCTGTGTTTGGGCAACCTGGGCAAAATTAACACCTCACTTGTGCAGAAAGCATGTCCCTCACACTTCAAAACCTAGTTTCTGCTTCCTGCTGTCATGCTAGACTAATGAGCCTCTTTGGAGAGCAGAAATATACAAAATTATCTCTCCTCCTTTTCTTTTCTCTATTTCACAAAGCTGGCAGACAAACCTTTCTCTTTTGAAAAGAATAAGAGCAGTTGTTGAGCTTGAGATGTGTCTGTCTGTGATCATGTGTGACCTGCTTTATGGTGTGAACAAGATGGCCAGAGTGCTGCCAGGAACCAGAGAGCTCAGAGGGGAAAGTGCCTCTCTCCCCTCAATTAGGGCTTGTTAATGCCATCAAGATGAATGGAAAGTCACTGACTCCAGAGAGCTACATCAACGAGATTGATGAAAACTGACTTAATTGTTTCTCAATCAAGTTTGTGAAAAGGTAAAGGCAAAACAGAAAAAAATTTGTTGCATTCTTTATTTCTCTTTCTGTATATTAGTAACTTTTCATGCTATAAAGTTGCTTATATTTTTTAAGTTGCTTACACTTTCTAGTTTCCAAACTCAAGCCCTTGCATTTTGAATCCTTTGTCTTTGCTGTCTCTCCTCAGGCCCAGATATTCACATCTCTCTTTCAAGTATTGGTGATTTTTTTTTCTCCCTTCACATGCCTATCAAATGAGGAACCTAATTGGGTGACTGTACGAAGGTGGAGGCAAGGCAAGGCTCCTGAAAGTTCTTTTTAACTTTTTTTTTCTTAACACAATGGTAAAATTAATCCTTTTACTAATTTGATATAACATTTCCTTTAAAATCAAATAACTGTATTCCTTTTCCTGACTCTATAGGATTCTTTTAATGTAGGTGAGGAAACAGCAATTTCCTTTCTCAGAAAAAAAAATGAAAATCAGGTTAGTTTCCTGGGGCATGTGAGTAAAAGAAATGTCACATATTTATTTGCCTCAGCAAAGAATGAAACAAGTACATGGTGGAAAGTGTTTCCAGCTACAGGGACCAAGCAAATCACCCACACCCTTTTCCCTTCCCTGAAAGACTATTTCTACAGCACAAGGAAGAGGTTCTTACTCCTTACATTTTATCATTAAATGGTTTTGGAGGATTATCCAGGGATTTATTTCAAAGCAATGTTTAGCTTCTGGCATCTGGAAAAGATGAGCTACTGGCTTGTGTCTGACATTCTTACTGGAATCTCTGTGCTGTGATATTGCTGCAATAAACCAGCATGTATAAAAGAGTCTCATGATTAGATTAAGCTCCAAAATCTACCCCCAAGAATACTTGGACTTTTAAAGTAATCCATTTCTCAAAACAGTGAAATAAATGTCACTGTAAGTCTGCACGCCCCAGTATCAGAGGAGTAGCATGTACCTGCAAACCAGAAGGAGTTGTTGGCTTGGGTCTTCAGCTTCAGCTGTGGTAATTAAAGGCAGATAATATTAATTCAGTCATGAGGTTGTCTTTTGCTGAGCTGCAGCACAGGCAATGGTGCCTTACAGAGTACAAATGCTCTCATTTTTACATCGTTGCCTATGCCAGAAGAATATTTTGTCAATTGTGTTAATATATTGTAAAAATAAGCAAGAATGCTCCTGTGTGAAGCTCTGTAACTTCATTTCAAATCCTAAGATGAGGTACATTCTACATGATGACAATCATGATGAGAGTTGGATGCACTCAAGGTTTTCGTCCATTTACATTAACAGAACTTGAGCAGTTGAGGATTATCAAATTATGGTTGTCCCTGTCCCTAGCAATTAGTGTTTTTCTATTGAATCTGAATCCTCATGACCACTAAGTGTAATTTTCCAATAATACTTTAACATTGGTCAGCATTCAATCTTCTGTGTAAAGCCATAAATTCTTTCCTTGACCTTCAATGTCTTCTCTTTATCTTTGTAATTCTAATATCCAGATGACACCTTGGTCCTAAGTAACTGCTGCTTTGTATCCCTGAAATCATCAGGGAGCTAATAAAGTACAGCAGATGAAATAATCTCAACAGTGCAAAATTTAAGTCAACAATTAATAATAACTATATTGCAAAGAATCCTGATTGTAAGAATTTGATATACTTTGGGAAAGAAGAACTATTGCTAATTGTAGAATGTGGTTTTTAACACTTCCCTGCATCATTTTTTTATTTTTTAACAAAAGTTGATCATATTCTTCTGAAGAGTTGAGAAATAGCCTTCAAATTGATAGTGATTTTGCTGTGACTTGCTTTGGTGTAAGTAGAAGGTTTAATGCGGCACATCATTTCCACAGTTTTGGGCAAGTGCTGCAGTATTTAAGAAACAATGTCTAATGACTGAACAAGAAAGTACCCAGGCCCTAGCCACCCTGTCAGCTGTAGAGGCACTCAAAGAGGGGGAAAGTAGTCACAGCAGCTCCCCTGACTTTTCTAGAATTCCATGCAGTGTTTAAAAAGTGCCATTTCCAAGAAACTCATGTACTCTCCTCCTACTTCAGACACTTGGTGTGATTAATATGCCTGTGGCTTCTTTTGAATTTTCTTCATCCACAAGCGAAGGGTATGCCACAGGTCCAGAAATTATTATTTCAGTTATTTTAGACTTGGCTGTAAATCAGGACCTGTTGTTCATAATGTACATCTAATTTTCATTGATTCTGTCATGTTAATTTACCTCAAACTTGCCCTTCAGTGGATCTTAATCCTGGTGTGTGAACCAGCTATGCAGAGGAGATGGATCATGTCAACAAGGCACATGTTGAGCCACTTTCTCACTGGGCTGGAGGCTGAAAAAAAGCTTCTTCCCCCTCTGTTGTCTCTTGATTGTGTTCTTTGTGTTGTCTTGTTTCTGAACCTGTTTGGGTGACCTGCTCTCCCCAGACACGTTGCTGTGAGGAAATGCAAAGGTAATCACAAGCCTCCTGTTCATACTGCAGTGATGCTTGAGATTACAGTGGTACAGTTTGCTTCTTTGGATGGTGTTTCTGTTCTACTGAATCACAGACGTTTGGGCTCAAACCACTTAATGTCAGCGATTTCACCACAGTTACTTGGTCAATTTAGCCAAGTTATTGCACTAAGCTCCAGCTACAGACCAGGTGCACTGAGACATTCAGGTCCAGACCATATACTAATGGTGTATATTCTACTGCAGGATGCATGTGGAAGTAAATTAATTTTTTCATTGGCTACAGAGGAAACATGAATAAGTGTCTTAAAATTAAACCTCCTTCCGGCACAGATTTTGGTCTTGCAGAATCAAGGAGGGATTATCCAACACTTAGAAATGCCCGTATGCCACAGATCAATCACTTAACTGCTTTGGTGTAAAATTGCTGGGCAGCAGTCAGTACTGGCTCAATCTAATAGCTTTATTAAAAATGGAAATAGAAATAAAATCCCTGCCAATAAATCTTGTGGATAACACAAATACTGGCAGAATGATAAATTATGACAGATGAAGGGTTGGTAGTGCAGCATGAGCTGGATTTGGTAACAAACAAAATGTGCTGCAGTATGCATAAAAAATGGAATACTGGAAAATGGTACTTTTGTAAAGGATTTTGTCCAGACCACCAAGTGTTAACACCAGTATGACAAATGGCTAACATGATTATTGAGGGTGTTAAGGAGAGTACAATACTTTTTTGGAATAGACACCTCTGGATGCAGAATGAGCTGCACAAATTTTCTGAGAGATAGAAAATGTCTCTCAGGGAGGAACATACATGGCTTGAGCTGCTTATGGAAACAAAGGCTGAGAAGGAATCTGAATGCAGCACAGTCATCTTGCCTTCACTCAAAAACACAGCAAAAGGTTACTGTTATGTTGATATAGCTCCTCACTCTAATGCACTCTAACAACTGTGTCTCTAAGCAGAAACTGGACAAATTAAGAATAGAATTTAGGTACACTCCCTAAGCAACTGAGATTAATAAAGCCTGACAGATTTTTCTCTGTATCTTGTTTACAAGTCAGTACCAGTTACTGTCTCCATCATCGTCGTCATCACGTCTTCAGAAGATATCTTTAAATAAAATTAAAATTATCTATTCCACTTGCAGTCACTACTGTGTGAATTTGAACGACTTAGGAAATACAGAAGTCTGGCCAGAGGAATGCCTTAACTTCTATGAATCTAATGCAGAAAACATACCCCTCATGGTATTATTAACATTCTTGGTTATGTCTGCTCCTCGCTATGGAATACCTATTTCCATTTCAGTATTTTTTTTCAAAAGCATTTGGGTTTTACAAATGTTCTTGCTGATAAGCTGCATGTCTTTTCTCAGTTTTCTGGAAATATGGGCAATTCAGTGGAAATGTCTCATTTTTACTTCAATTGTACAGTCATGTGGTGTAGCTTGTTTGAACTCCTTACCCAGTGTGAAGAAGATTGTGCTGCTTTAAAGGCATTTCTTGTTTTGATGGTGATCATATGCCTTTCAGCACTGATTGTCATGCTGTGTTAGGTTAGTCTGACTGGTTTCCTTGAGGATAAAACCACTCAAAAAATAAAATAAAAATAAAGAAAAAAATCAAATTGTCTAATCTCTACCAGAAAAAATAGCTAAATCCTGTGGAATTGAATGTCTTGTAAATAGAAAACTGGCACTGATGGGAAATGCAAATATTTCACAGCATGTGATATTGAAGTGCTCCTAGCATCTGAAATATTTAATTTCCTGCTGAGGATAGGATTTATAATTTATTAAAGTCAGTGACTCTTATTTGCTAAGTAGGAAAGATATTTTCCAACACTGCAGTCCACTGCTGTCTTTACAGCTGCCTCAGAAGTGCTTTGTAGGATATTTTATACATGTGTTGAATGTGACCCTGGCCCTGCTATTGTGAAATAAAATAGTGAAATAAAATAGTGTTAAAAACTGATCACTAAATGGGGAACTGAACACAAACAAGAATACATGTTTTTGACACATGTACTGATTCCATAAAGAAAACCACGAGCATAATAACACTTAGAGCTGATACTGCCCATCAGCTCCATTTACTACCAAAGTTGCTCATGACCAGACAAACTGAAATAGAAGACTTAAACATCCAATGAGGATTAGGCCTGAAAACAAACTAAGGAGGGAGGCAGATCGACTCATTTCTCTAGCAGCAATCTTCCAGAGTCCAGAGAGACCTGAAGAATGAAGGTCATGTGATACTCCAACTGGTTGAATCATGTTATCTGAAATGCTGCTTACATGAAAAATTAATCTGTGAACATTTTGTTACTGTACAGAATTCACCTGCAGCTTACAAGCAACCCATCCCATTTCACAGTGAAATGAGAAAGGATCACAAAGTCCAGGTGGGCCAACCATGTCCTGGGGGCATCAGGCACAACATCTCCAGCCAGGCAAGGGAGGGGATTGTCCCACTCTGCTCTGCACTGGGGTGGCCTCACCTCGAGTGCTGGGGGCAGTTTTGGGCAGCATAATCTAAGAAAGACATTAAACTATTAGAGAGTATCCAAAGGACGGTCACAAGGATGGTGAGGGACCTTGAGGGGAAGCTGAATGAAAAGGGGCTGAGGTCACTTGGGCTGTTCAGCCTGGAGGAGACCCCACTGCAGTCTGTAACTTCATAGTGAGGGAAAGAGGAGGCACAGACAGTGATCTCTTCTTTGTGGTGACCAGTGACAAGACCCAGGGGCCTGAAGAGATGTCAGAGGGTTAGGCTGTATATCAGGATAAGGTTTTTTACCCAGAGGATGACTGGGCACTGGAACAGGGAAGTCATCCCAGCACCAAGCCTGACAGAGCTCAAGATGCATTTGTACAATGCTCTTGGGCACATGGTATGACTCTTGAGGTCTCCTGTGCAGGGCCAGGAGCTGGACTCAATGATCCTTGTGGGTCCTTCTAATTCAGCTTATTCTGTGATCTTGTGTCACAGAAGCCAGGCTACCACAGAGATTTGGTGCTCAGAAATAAAGGACAGCAGCTGTAGAACCCATAAATTGTTGAGAAAGAGTAAAATGCAGCATCCTGCTAATTCTGGGGGATACCAGCTGGATTCTGGTTGACACCAGCTAAGTTACTGCCAGGTTGCCTGATGTTAAAAGAAACAGGAGACTCTATCCTGAACTAGCACCCGAGGTACCTGGGTGGTCCAAAGCAGAAAGCAGCCAAAGCCATCACACACACTGCACACTGCAGGCACAGACGTGTGAGGGTTCCCTGACAAGGAGGCTGGGACAGCTCTGCTTCACACTGGAGGCTGCTCACACCTGCAGGGATGACCCTGCCTGTCAGCACCATGCTGTGCAAACAGCTGCATCTACCTGACCATGCACCTGCATAATCAAAATTTCTCCCAAGCCAATTGAAGATGAACCACAAGCCTGAAGGAAAAATCCAGGATTTCCCAGAGATGATAATTAGATTGAGCAAGCTGAAACAACTTCAACTGATCAATCTCATGAAAAATATTTGCAATATTTATAGCTCTGTGTGCTTTGTGGAAAGCTGTTAAGAACTCCAGGACCTGGTCTATCACATCTGCCTTTTTATTTATTTCTGTCACAAGCTTCTCAAAAGTGGGAGATTAGCAAAAACAAAATATATAATGTATAATTCCTGCTATGGAAAGTGCCATTATATCTGTTGTCTGATGGGATTGTCTCCTGAGCATTGCTAGCATGTTTTGAACCCTATCTCTCTGGCCTCCTCAGTGCTGGATAAAGATGTTTTACAGAGAATAGTTTTGCAAGTATTTTTCTCCTGCAAATATCACTGATTTTACAGTTCATAAAAACATACAAAATAAAATAATCCTTCAAACTTCACACCTGACAAAGGCAAGGCTGAATGAAGGACCATCAAAGGAAAATCTTGTTTGCAATCCCCTAGAGATATTCTGCTACATCTCTAGGAGAGACAAAATTTTCAAGAATGAAAAGCAGTTGTGTTCTTAAACTGGGGCAGCTCAGTGTTCAGGGAACACTTCCCAGAACCAGACAGATTGGGAAAATTATTATTGAACAGACACATCTCAGGGTATAAAAGATGTCTGAGATTAGTTGTAAATGTCTCTATATTAGATTGCAAACAGGAACATTGCAAAAAAGATTAAAACAACTAAACTCAACACTGCCCCACCCCCCTCCCTGAGTAATTTACTTATTTCTAGCAAATGAAGAGCAAGTGTCTTTGCTCTTCTGTGTCGTTCAAATGTTGTCTCTTTTTGAAGTGGTATTTAAAAGGATTTTCATTAAAACATTGATTTCTTGCCTTCTAGATGCAAAATTTCATCCTTTTGATTAAGGTTTTGATGTTTCCCATCAAAAATATTTCCCATTTTTTCTTATGGAAAATAAAAATGATCCTTTAGGCATTAAAACTTAGCTTTCCTTAAAACACTATTTCTGTGATAAACATACAGTTTTTTACCAAAACTGCTTGTGTTAGAAGACTGACATAGGAGTTATTAGTAAGTGGATGTAATGGCAGAGAGTTGATATTCTCTTCCAAGTGAAGCAGAGTACACAGCCCCCATGTGAACCTCCCAAAACAGGTTACTCCCTGTGGTTATATTTCCACCTTTTGCTGAGTCTATCATTCCTTCTTTGCCCACAAGATATTCTATGGATATTCTCTGTCTTCATAGTTATTGCCACCTTATTCTTGCCAAGAAGATAGTAAACTATTTCATCCTTTCTCTTTTAACCCTATTTCTGTTATTTCTATTTTTATGTGCTGTCAATAAGAGTTTAAAAAAATCATCACATGTATTCTATACTTAAATATGTATACATATATGTGTATGTACATATAAAAATATACATTAAAACTTATTAAATTCTTTAATGTATTACAATAATTTTTTGCAGGAAGTTGACTTCAAATTCCTAAAAGATGATCAATGACCTTTCTGAATATGGTGAAGGATAAAAAGAAACAACTGTTTCAGTATCATGATCCAAATAAGACTCATTTGCACTCTGTCACACCCTATCCGTGGGACACATAAAAACCAGACTTTAGTGAATGATGACACAAGCTACTTAGGCAGAAGTGATGTGAAAAAGTGTTTCAGAATCCAATCCACAACCCCTTCACTTTTAAATCTCAGTCTTCAACCCACAGTATTTCACTGTTCCCATTAACAATTCAGCTGAGTCTGAATTCCCATTAACAACCTTCATCTGCTTCCCACTCCTCTGCTCCATTCTCAAGGGCATAAGAGGGCAAGTCTAGCTAGGTGACTTGGCAGTTTTGCAGGGAGGCTGATGATGCTAGTATGGCTTCCCAGAGGATGTTCAGTGCTCTGATCCTTGGCTGAGCATCAGCAATAGGCGGGAAATATCAGAGGGAGGGAGTGGGGAAATATCAGATGGAGACATGGGGATACTTAGTAATTGGGGTTTAAGATGTGGCAGAGGATGGCTTAAGGTTACTGCACAGTGATGCTGAAGAAAAGAGCAGAGAAAAAATGAGAGTTCAAAGGACAAGAATTGGTGGGTTTGAGAACTTGATTATACAATGACAAAAGACTTCTTCTGGAACCTTTGAAAAACCAAACGGGGTGAAATGTCTGGGGCCATTGGGAGGAAGTGATTGCCATTGAAAAGGAGGTGAGTAAAAAAACAGAAATCACTTCTGTATGTTGTCAGCAAACAGAAAAGAAAATAAGACAAGGATTAAGAGCTCTACTCAAATGGTCTGAGTGGCTGGGGGAAAACCTGCCCAAACAGATTCAAATATCCAGAGAAGGAACATGAACTGGGAGCTATCCAGGCAGTAGTCAAAGCCTTCTCTGTGTAATGATGGAGATGCTGTTGTCAAGGGCTGAAAGCTGTATATGTGTTTAAATATTAACTAAGCAACTGCCCTTGCCTTCTGCTGGTGCCAAGTGTGTTTGGCCCTGCTTCTCCATTAGGGCACACAAGGGCAGGAGCTGGGAGAGCAGCAGGTCCCAGCAGGCTGTCTGGCCATGCCACACAGTTTGTACCATGTGCTTGCTAGTGTTGGCTCTTCTGAATAGCCATTGAGGAGGTGAATAATTTAACCTCTGAGTAAGATCCCAATAGAGGAACTGAAGGAAAAATAAGTTTGCTGGGTAGAGGGATGTGCTGAAATTCTCATTTGTGCTTTCTATTGCTTAGGTCCTCCCTTGGTGTTAGAAGCAGCAGCTCATTCTGTGACCTTTTACTATCATCATGAATTGGGTTCTAACTATTTCACTTAATGTAGGTCACCTGGCACATAACATTTTAAAATTAATTAATACTAAATGTCTGCTGAATAAAAATAAAGAAATTGACCAAATAATGATTTTAAAATTTGGCAAAAAAGTCATGTTTTTGGAGTGGCTTATTTCCATGGGGATGTACTACCTTTAATATCTTTATTATCTGGTAAACTAAATCAACTAAAATTGCTGAGGACAAAGACAAGCCTAGTTCAACTTTCATAAGGTTTTTCTCCAGATCTGAAATGGATGTAACCATTGGAAAAACTAAGGTTAGTTTGGAACCAGAGGTTTTCTCAAAGGAATTTCTTGTTTCTGAATGGCTGTATTTGTCACATTACCTTTTTTCCCCTGTGTGTTACATTCAGGTTCCAGAGTTGTTTATAATCACACAGTACAGTTGAAAACTACATTTTGTTTGGGAGTCACCTTGAAGAGTTTTCAGACAGTCCAAACCTGCCATTGTGTAAAATATGGCATGATATGGTGGGAGAACATAGCCCACCCACCACTCTGGAGATTTAGGAAGCTTTGCTAGATTCATGCCTGGGGAGGGTGAGGGTGGCCCTCTGCTCAGTGCACTATGAAATAACAGGACACCCACAGAGGGCTTGTGCTCAAAACAAGAGAGTGATGTAAGCAACAGAGAGTGATGTAAGCAATTACAGCTCCTGAGATTAATATTTCCTGCTGAAATCTGTTGCTTCGGGACTGTCCATGACAGGACCTGGGAAACTCAGGTGCATGGAAGCTCAGCCCCAATGAGACACATCCCACTGCAGCTAATGCTGACCAATTATTCAAGCTACCAGTGTGTTATTTCTGGTGGCCAGCTCTTCGTGCCCTTACCATTTCCCTAATCTTCTTTTCACTAAATCCTTTTCTAAACAATTACTTAAGAGAGAAAGCAGTACCAGGTAAAGCAGGATTAAAATACTGATCTTCTCAATGAACTGAGACTCAGAAAAATGAAGGCATCTCACAAATATGAAAGCCTCTAAGATTTAGTTTACTTCTGCTAAATAGGATTAAAAGGATTTTGACAACCTGCTGATGTTTCTCCCAAGGCTCTCCTCCCCAGCACATACCCCAGAGAATCATGTAGAAACCTATTGAGGAAATTGAAGAGTACTCTGAGTTTGAAGTTTTAGAATAAATTCTTAACTGAGTCATAGACATCGTGTATAAAAAACACTGAATGATGTTCAAACCCCAGTGATGGATAAATCTTTGTGATGTGGTGAAAACATGTTATTAAAGAAGAGACTTTTTAAACAGTGGTTTTATCACCAGTAGGGCATAACAGTCCAAATACTCTCCCCACACCTTCACAAGGCATGAGCAGTTTGCCCTTGGGAACATATCTGGAAAAATACAGGCACCCTCCAGTACCTGATGGGAGCCTTACGTGTGCAGGCAGGGCTGGCTGATAAAAGTCCCAGATGTACCAGCAAGGCTGGCAGATTGCAGCCACAGCATTGTCTTTCTAGAGAAACCAAATTTTATTTGTTTGTTTGTTTTTAAATGCAGCAGGTGCCTTGCTAAGGAAAGCAGTCCAAGCTGTGCCAAAGCCCTGCCAGGAAGTGATGATGAAAAGAGCCTGTAGCTGTGTGCCTTCACCTTTGGGGAACATAACTGTGCTCTGGAAGCCTTGTCACCAGCTATGAATTAAAAAATGAAAAAAAGAAAAAGAAAAAAAAGGCTTGAAAAAAAGTACCTTAACATTTATCTTCCTAGCAAAATAGCATAACTGTGCTCTGGAAGCCTTGTCACCAGCTATGAATTAAAAATAAAAAAAAAGAAAAAGAAAAAAAGGCTTGGAAAAAAGTACCTTAACATTTTTCTTCCTAGCAAAACGGGATATATTATGCTGTGTCCAACAGAAGAGCAAGCATTTCTTGCCTTCACAGAAGAATATGTGAAATTCTGTTATGACACAGGTGTTGATGTTTTCTGCTATTTACCTTATTTTTCTCCATATGAGTTATTCTGTGCTATTATCAAGTGGTTTTGAAAAGCATTTAAAACCAGTCAAAGCACTATAATAGATCTGACCTTTCTTGTAGCTTTCCTTAGACTATTTTTTTCCTAAGAAATGTGACCATTTTCTGATTCCATCAGTTTTAGAGTTATTCTCCACGCTATCTGCACAGGATATCTCTACTCTGCTATCAGTGTTTCCAGCTGATGGTTTTACCTGCATTTCTCATTCATAGCTTCCTTCAAGTCCCAAATGGGAGACAGAGGCTTTCATTTAAAATCTGAGTTTATAGCTCTGCTATCAGTGTTTCCAGCTGATGGTTTTACCTGCATTTCTCATTCATAGCTTCCTTCAAATCCCATGGGAGACAGAGGGTTTCATTTAAAATCTGAGTTTATAGCTTTGCTGACTACAGAAAAGCCCAAACCAAAACCTCACTAAAGATGCATACCTGAAAAGAAATAGCACATAATTTATCAGTTTAAAATACCTATCTTTAAAATTGGCCATGTGAGGTCACCATTGTTCGTTGGGGTTTTTTAATATTGGGGACTGACTTCACTGAGTTTCATTACATACATATTTATTTCTCCGCAGTGTGGCTAGTCAGAGGTTGGTGTTGAAGGGCAGACTGACTATGCCTTTCCTAGTATCATGTGAGACCTAGCCTCCTCTGGCTTGTACCATCAGAGGACTCTAAATTTCTGCTGACCCAAAACCACAAAGAGAGTGGTGGGGTTTGCAAGGATAATAACAGTTTACAGAAAACCTGATCTGTAGAAAGAAAAAAAGTGGACTAACTTCTGAGCCCACCAGCTCTCCCAAAGTTGTCTTTGATTTTCAGTCCAGATTTACACAGAACTGCAGGTACATCAGCCCTGTGGGCTGCTGCCCATGGGGCAAAAGGCCCTCTGCTCAAAATCACACAAACTCTAACAGCAGCTCAAAACTAGCAGTTTTGTCAGTGTGTCCATGAGCTGCAGCAAGATCCTGGTGAGCTGGGTTGCTCCCTTCTGTTTGAAGGGCTTCCCATCAGGCATTAGGGCTGGACACAGCTCATCCAAGAGAACTTAGATGTCAGCTCCTGGATTTGGACAGGTTCCCAGCCACAGGCAGCGTGGTCAACCTGAACAGTGCCCAAGAGTACCAGCAGCACTGGCCACCTGTATCATTGCCAATGTAGCCATGGCTCTGGACTTTGTCCCCTCCTGGCTCTCCCAGGTCACAGTGTGAGCCGTGCAGGGAATCTCTCCCTTCATCCATCACTGGTGGCACGGCAGCCTCTGCCTCTGCTGCAGAAGGAGCTCTCCTGGGGACAGGTCCCAGATCCAGAGGCAGATGGAGTGAGCTGGGAATGGGAAGATGGCAAGCAGACCAGACAAGCTATACCCACAGGCCCTGTAATCTCATGGACCCATTATCCAAGAAACCTTGGAGTTACTGCTGATAAAGTAATACTTTTCTGATATCATCATAATGACAGATTCAAAAGGGTTTCTCACCTCCATACATTGTGCATGTATACACAGATAGCTGGGTGGGTTATTTGGAAAACAATTCCCAGGCTCTTTAAACTTTGCCTTCTGTTTGTTACTATGTGAGAAGTAAAACTACAGGGTCCAGCCTCTAATTTTGTCCCATAAGGGGAGGCATTTTTGCATTTTGGAGACAAACTGTGACAGAGTACTCAACAAACATTAAAAAATAACCCCCAAACCAGTCCCTTGCCTCTCTGCTTCTCTCACCATCCCCTAAAATGAAATTATCTTAAAATAAATTAAATTTTCATCATATAGTTTGGTTTTGTTCCATTTACTTCTGTGCCTTCAGAATATTCTGAATTTCTCTGCATCTACGAGAGTGAGAAACACATTCTTCAGACAGAAGTTGTAAGTACAATTTTTTGGCTTCTGACTGGATTTTGAGAACACAAAAATCCTGGAAACCAAGATAAAAAGCACAAAATTTATGAAATATTCTTCAGCTTGGGATAAGCTTAGTACAGTTAGCAATACAGGTAGCATAGCTGCACTGCAGCCATAAAAAGAAGGCAGCAGATTTTTATGGAGCCAAATTATGCTGTCAGACTGATGGTTTAGGCAGGAGAAAAGGGGTTTACTTTATCTTAATAAACAAGATGAACATTATTTTCAAATAAATTATTGTCTGGTAAGCAGAAACAAAGAGAAAAATAAAAGAAAGGGTCTGGTTCACTGTGGATGAATTATAAAATACGTGGACAGGGAAAAGCCTCTAACAACAGTGTGAATAACATCTATCATACTGAGGGCTGCCTGATCCAAGCAGAGCACATACATATAAAAGTGAAATTGGGTGTAATTTCCTTTGGAAATTACTGATGATGATTTGTTTTAAGAGCACTGAAAACTGAAGGGTCTAAACTCAGGGAACTCCTATAAATCTGCACCTCTGCTTTCATCTTACAAACTAATACTACTGAGCACTAAGCATACTCAGTATACCCACTTGTAATTCAACAGTTTGTAGCTAGGAGCAACAGATTTTAACAGCATTTTAAGGAAGAAACATTTTTCTAAAAATAGCAGAGACCCAAATAACTTAACCAGTAATTTTTATCTCTCCCCTTTTTGCTCCAAAATATGGTTCATATAAAGCAGAACAGCATCACAGAGGTCAGCTGAGATAGCTGACTTCCACAATGTCCTATAGCTTTTCAGCTCGGTCATCAGTCTTAAAAGGAGGATTTGATGTGCCAAATTAGGACTAGAACATAATTTAGCCAGGGTTTCCCATTTCAAACTATGTCAGATATCGACATCCAAGACTCCTCATTAGCTGTTTTCTAGGATAAGCAAGAAATTTTCTGACTCCAAGAAAAGAACTGGTCTTTAACTGTATGGATGAGCTTTTCCCTGACCTGGGTAAAAATCAGGTAACTCTGAACTGTATGGGGATTCTTCCACTCCTTGCCTACTTTGAGCTGCCTCCAGCCATGCTCAGTTACTCTCATCTCTGTGTTCTAGCTTTTGTGGGTGCTGCCTCTATGACCCTTCCTTTCCCCCTGTTCTTTGTTCCTGCCATCTCTGCTGACTTCTAAAGGAAGGAGACCTGAGACAAGACACTAAGTGCTCCAGGCAGCTGGAGTCAGGGTCCCTGGAGCCTGCTGGGACACACTTTGGCCACCCTGGGTGCTGGTTTTGGCTGGTATAGTGCTAATTTTCTTCACAGTGGCTGGTAGGGGGCTGTTTTTTGAATTTATGCTGGACACAGCATGATAATATAGAGATGTTTTTGTGATTGCTGAGTGAGGCTTGCACAGAGCAAAGGCCTTTTCTGCTTTTCGTACTGCCACACTGGTGAAGAAGTTGGAGGTACTTGGGAGGCTGAGAGGAGACATGGCCAGGACAGGGGACCAAAGGGATATTCCAGATCCTATGGCATCATGGTCAGTATATCAAATAGAGGGGAGAAGAAGGAAAGGTGGGGGTACATTTGGAATGATGTCATTTGTCTTCCCAAGTCACTGTTATGCATATGGGGCCCTGCAGTCCTGGAGATGGCTGGACACCTGCCTGCCCATGGGTAGCAGTAAATTAAGTCCTTGTTTTCCTTGCTTGTATGGATGGCTTTAGGCTTTTTTGTCTTTGTGTCAACCCAGGAGTTCTGTACCTTTTACCCTTCTGATTCTGTCCCAGATCCTTGGTGTGAGTGAATGGCTGTGTGGGGCTTGGCTGCTGGCTGGGGTTAAACCACAGCATCCTACCCTACACACCTGTATTTCTGTGGTGTGCATCAGCTCCTGCTTTGCAACTTGGGTCTTATTTCTACAGTTGCCCAGTGTGCACCTGTGAGCCCTTTTAGCTCAGTCCAGCTGCTCCAGAATACTTGTAATTTTGTTCAGGTCAGCATGACTCTGGACAATTTTCTTTTTTTTTACAGGAGCATCTCTTTATATTTTCCCAGCATTGCATAAAATGTAGAGAGTTTGGTTGTATTACAAAATGCCTGGGCTGGGCTGCTTGCATTTTGCTGGAAATGGAGCTGAGACTAGAGAGAATGTCCAAAAACCTGAGATCAGAAATCAGCAGGTCTTGTTTTAACAAGCCAGTTGAATCCACTACAGGCTTTTTGCTGAGTGTGCAAACGGCAACAAAGAATGAACTTCAGTGCCCAGGTGGTGTAACTGCTCCATTCTCTTCCCAATGGCTCACATCTGACAGCTCAATGAGCTAAGCTGCAGAAACAAATGGGACACCTTTCACTGCCTTCATGCATGTCTTAACAAATATTTCCTGTTTTCATCTGGACAAAGCCCAAGTCCTTGCATTTGATGCAACACGCCTATTCAAGATCAGGATTTTCTGTATGTGACCTTAATTCTACCATTTTGTTAGAGGTTTAACTAACTCCATAATTAATAGCTAGGGCTTTGATGGTGTTGCCATAATAGATGTTGGAATCTTGACTGCTGTAGTAGTGGTGCACACCGATGATTAGAGAGCCTCTCCATTCCCTCCTGGTGCCACTGCAGATGAGAAGCCTACTATTACTTGTTACTATAAATATTTATACATCTTCCAACTCTGCAGCAAGCCCTAGAGGAATGAAAGTAGATTCTGTTTCCAGCTTCTAAGAGTCCTTACACTTATCATATAAGTAGAAGTTTTGATTTTTGCTTCCATGTTTGTTTGCTTTTTATAGTCAAACACTGTCCCAGGGACTTCCAGTCTCCTGAGGCAAAGAAGCAAAGGAGAATAATCTAAAGTTTTTAGCTGGATTTTCCTCCAGTTGCAAACTTCTCTTGTCAAATCCGCATTTGTTTATATATTATCATAGAGGTCATGCAATATGTCTGAAAAGGACCTTGAGAGGACCTTGACCCTGAAGGGATCAGCACTAACACTATATTTCTGATGGATATCTGCACAACTTGTTCTTGTCAACTTGCAAGTAGGTATTTCCCACTCTCTCCCAGATTTTTTTTCTTATGAGAATTATTCCTTCTTGCTGTAGTTTAAATCTATGGTCTCTTGTCCTGTCTTCAGTGAATGTTCATTCTTCTTGCAGAAGCTGCCTGAATATTTCAGGCAATACTAAATATGTCCTCCGTTTTCTCATTTCTGTTTAACAACTTTCCTCCTTTGCAGTCCAGCTCTTCCAGGTGCCTGATTCTTCTTGTTGCCTTTTTCCGACCTCCTCTGACAAACACAGTAAGATAGTCTTTTTTAACTTGGTGCTTCTTTATTGCTGTCAATGCTAAGCATGATTTTCAGTAATGACTAGCAAAGGAACTTCAATATGACTCTGTGTCTGGTCCTTCTGCAGAAACCAGTTTAAAATATACTTTTATTCTGAGATGTATAAAACCAGATTATGAGGATAGTTACAGTCTTTGGCTTTGTTTTGTTAGTCATCCTTCTGGCAGAAATACAACACCATTTACGCAGAAAGAGCTCCAAAAGTCTTCCATGCACAGACTTGTAAGTAGGAGGAAAGGCAATTAGTGACCCATTTATTTGTAGAAAGAGTGGCAGGCTGTTTGTGAGGAAAATGAGCAGAATTTGAAGGAATGAGTTTCCAAATGAGGAATTAATGGTCCTAACCAGAGAGATTTGGTCCTAACCAGAGAGATCTGGGGGTTGCAGCATGTAAACACATAAGGTGATGCTTTGAAACTGTATGAACAATATACTGAATGTTCAGTCTAAACTCAGCTAGTTAAAAGTGTTCAAATACAACCTGGAACATTTTCTCCACGACCAGAATATTTTCCTTTTGTCGCCAGATAGCAAAGCAGGAGTTTCTGCTGGTTCCATGCCTGTGCTCCTGACACATGTGATCATTTGGTGATGGCTGAGGTAGATTGAGCCCTGACTACTTCAGCCTCCTGGGAGAAATGCAAAGAGCACCCCCAGGATTTGCATAATTTTGTCTCTTCCCTGTAAACATTTATTGCCTGCATTCCTCTACCTACCCTGACAATTCAGCAGACTGTTGAGAACTCAGCAGATATAGTAATTTTTTCCACTGCAACTTATCTGCTGCCTGGACATAGGGCTAATTTCCTCGTGCTGGAAAGGTTTTAGATGCTGTTTTCACTAAATAAAGCTTTATAAAGTGTAAAGCTGCAAATGACATAATACATTTGGATATAGTGTTGTTATCAAGATCAAGTGGCTTTTATACACACACAGTGTGAAGCAATCTTTACAGTCAGAGGTGTTTGAATCATAGAAAATTATGGCTGAGAAGAGCTTCCACAGATCAGCCATTCTACCTCCCACCCAGACACTGGATAAACTCTACCTACAACTTTCCTGGCAGATATTTGTCTTATGTCTTGGTCAAAGTCTCCTATGATAAAGATTTTCACAGATTTCCTTAGGCAATTTATTCCAGTGCTTAACTATACTGGCATTTTCCTAATGTGTAATTTAGGCAGAGTTATCTTTAGAGAAGAAAGCAGTATGATCAGAGAAAGGTAATATTTCTATTTATCACCAGTACAACTGCAATAAGAGAGTGACACACTCACATATCTTGAAAGCACTAACCCAGAGAGACCTGTGTATAAACACATGTGGATCTGAGCAGGGCAGCAGCAAAACTGACAGGGAGTTATGCAAACAAGGTGGCTGGAAGTGCTGAGCTCTGACATTTTCCCAAAGTTCCTCCCTCTCTGGGTCGTTGATGGCTGAGCCAGTGCTATGAAGTGATGCTTCCCTCCATGCAGATTTCACAGCCCTGAGTCTTCACCTGGGCCACCTCCTTAGCAGCAAGTGCAGAGCACACTCCCATTCATCAACACAGACTGGCAGGAGGCATGAACTCTTTTATAAATCACTCTGTGGGGAGCATTCATGTAAGCTGAGGAAAATTGGGTTCAATGCCTTCTTTTGCCTAGTGAGTCCTGACTCATAATTTGCACTCAGGTGCCTTGTCTTCAGATTGCTCACAGTTTTCTGCTTTTGCAATGCCCCGCTTGACATGGAAAAAAGTTTAATTGCACTGGAAAGCAAGAGTGTGACTTACAGTATTGCAATTAGATTCTTACAGTGAAGCTTGAAACAGTGGGTTTGGGTCTGGCCACAAGGATTGCATCAATATTTTATGCAATACTTGTTTCATGTAAAATGCAAACACAAACTTTGGCTGAAAGAGCATCACCCTCCAGCCCAACTGCTTTTCTCAGGAATCATGCTTACTTTTTGTGACTCACTCAGTGTTTAAATTTTCCATACAGTGGAACAAGTTCAGCAGGTGAAGCAGAGCTTCTCCTGCCCTTGGTTACACACCCTTTGGAAGGTGAGCAATGGTGATTTTAATCCTTTCCCACAAAGAGAAGAACAAACCCTATATCCCAGTTCCTGGTGATTGTTGCAGAGTGTTTAAGATATTTTCTATCTAGTTACATTTTGAAGGAAAACAGCAGCTTCCATTTGCCTTCATGTGGATCCAAGGTTCAGAGCTCAGCATGACCTTGCCTGTCCACAAGGCAGGAAGAAGAATGTCTGGGGGGACACAGACAAGTGAGAGCAGAGGCTGAGCTACACATGGCCATCCCAATGGGCCCAGAAATGGGGCTGCAGAATGGAGACCATTGCAGAAACCCCCCTTCCTTCATGGCAAAGCACTAACAAACATGGGTCTTGAGGGTTAAACAACTGGACTTAAATTTACTGCAAACAACGAGTTCAACTTAAATTTTCTTCCTAACATGCAAGAGAAGTATAAATCTGAAAACGTTTCATGTCCTGGTGAATGAAACTTAGCCTTACAATACCACTAATGTGTTAGGGGATATTGACTGCTTTTAAAAATGTTGTCCTGAATTTTAGAGATCAGGGCACCAATTAATTAATGCAACCTTCTTACTACTCTTCATCAAAGAAATTTTATCTAATTATAGTAGGTTATGGCAAACTTTTCCCCAGGGAGTTCCAGACTGTGGTATTGCTAGGTGTGCTGAATTAATTCAGGAAGCACATTTCTAATTCTGTGATTCAGGAGTATTTTAGAGCCTAATTCTCCCAGACTTTCTTATCTCTGTTGTTTTAATTTCAGTAGTCATGAATTTAACTCTGGAAATTATTTAATAACCAGTAGACAATCTGATATTGAAATTGGCTTGCAAAAGTGTGTATAAAAGAAAGAGAATTCACAAGAGGTGAAGAAAAGGCAGACTAGGAAAGCAAAACACCAGAAGTCAAAAAAGTATATTTGAGTAAATTCAGGTAGTGCATCCTGAAAATTTCTTGGAAAGATGAGAGGGAAGGTTAAGCTAAGAAGAATGGCTGTCACTCAGAAAGGATTAATAGGAAAGACAGATAAAGAAACAATCAGACAGAACACAGAGACAGCTTGCCTCCCTGTCATTTCATCACTGCCCTCAAATTCAAGAGGAAAAAGAAATGAAAAGGAGGTCATGTTCATAGTTACAGGATAAGAAGAATGAGCTTGAGCAATTACAGACAGGATCCAAAAGACCAAGGCATGAAAGAAGGTGTCAAATAACAAGAAATTTGGCTTTAAACAGCATTAGTAAGGGAAGAACCAAGCAAGAGGAAGGCCTCTACTTCACTTGCAAAACAGCTTTATGTGGAGAAGGCCAAAATATTCAGTTCATCAGTTAGGTTAAATTCAGCTTTCTACTTGATATAAAAATAATTTTTGTTTTCCGTGCTCACATGGAATGGAATAAAAAGTAATGAGGTTAAGTGTTAGAAAGATTTATTTTAGACATTGGTTGAAACATTTCTAATTGTGTCACAAAGAGAAGGAAACACCTTCAGAGTCTGTGTCACTGGAAGTCTGTAACAACAGTTTAAGCAAACATGAAATCATGGAATGGTTTGGATTGTAAGGGACCTTGAATTCCATCTGGTTCCAACACTGTTGTCACGGGCAGGGACACCTTCCTCTAGACCTAGGTTGCTCAAAGTCTTATCCAACCTGGCCTTGAAGAATTCCAGAGGTGGGCCATCCTCAGCTTCTCCAAACAACCTGTCCCAGTACCTCACCACCATCACAGTAAAGAATGTCTTCATTTTAGCTAATCTAACTACCCTCTTTCAGACTGAAGCCACTACATTTGTCAGGGATGAACATTTGTAGTTGACTCTGACTCTTCTCTCCCTTCCTTTTTGCTGTGGTTAGAAACATTCAAAAAAAAATAGACCGCAAATGCAATAAAAATAATTTTTCCTAACTCTAGAAAGAGAAGAAGCCTCCCATTAATTCATGGAGTCATGGACTTGCACAGCTTTGTGAATCAAAGCCTCTATCACATCAAATATCTGTGATGTATGTGAAGATCACTATTCGTCTGTATCTTTTATCTTTGTTTCCAGCAGCTGCAATCATAATTAAATTCCAACATTGCTGTTGTGGTTCATGTAAAGCTTCATGCTTTGCTGTGGCATAGCTAAGACACGTATTACTCTCTGGTGATATTAATTAAAGAATGAACATTGATGGCAGAGAATATTAAAAAGGGTTTGTTGTGGGAAAAAAAGAGCTATATCAAAACGGAGGCATTTAACAAGAGAAGCGGTAGCAACATGGAGAAAATAACTACAATGAGTGAACATAACAAAAGAGAGCTTCAGCAGATCCAGTTACTAAAAAGAAATATCAGTATTGCCTCCTTAGACTCAGCATGTGCACTGCTGTCTGCTGGGATGGAGGGCTCTGCTCCAGCAACACCCTCAATCTTTGCATGTCCTGATATGAGCAGCCATACAAGTGGCAGGATGAAAATTGCTGAGCAAAAGAAAATGTTCTGCTGAAAAATAGTGACAGAGGAAAGCCTGCCAGCCTGGAACTGTGATACAGGGTACCAGGCTTGGGAAAGGGAAACTTGCTTGAGAAATGCAGCTGACATATTTGAAGTACAGCTGTGTACTTGTAAACCAGAGACATCCTGAGACACTAGTGATAGGCCCCAAAATAAGCTGTAACAGCAACTTACTGTCTGAAAAACTGGAAACAGTCTGGGAAAATAAAATGGTTCTAAAGGAACAGCAAACGGCATCATTTGTTGGTTGTTATATGTGTAAAAATGGAAATTCACAGCATTTATTGGCTGCTTGAAGTGGTGATGTCTCACACCCCCTTATGCCTCTATGATCTGAAAGACATTTTCATCCAAAGTGAAGCCACTGTCCCTTTCTTCCTATGCTTCACTTGTTTTTCTTTCCCAAACAGGTTAGATCTCACAGAAACTTTTTGAGCACTTGGACGCTCACCAGGGATGTCTAGCTGACTCCAGGCTCAGTGACACAGATCATCTCCAAATGGAGAACTCTGAATAATTATTGTACTGTATTCCTTTTGGGCACAGTTTTGGGGGACTGTCCTACAACCTCTGGGATGGTTGGGTAGCCCTCTGGGGTCAGTTTGTCCTCTCCTTTGGGATGGTTTGGCCCCTTCTGAAATCTGTCTAATTCACTTGATACTAGCCATTACTATATACCCATAGAAATAATCTATTGTAATCTATTCACTAACTATATTTGTAATAACCTGTAATAACCTATACCCCCTTTGTTGCTATTACACAATTGGCTGCTGCTATTATCTGCCTAATGTCAGATATCTAGTAGTGATTGATACTGTTATTGATTGCTTATCATCATTTTTATTACTTGATATATGTATATCTTCATTTTATTAATCATATCCACTTGCTATTGTTGATTTTTGTGCTATTTGTGCTGACCAGTAATAAGGTAGAGAAATCTAGAGGATAAAAGTCTCTATGTCTTCACGTATTATGGAGTCCTAAAAACCACAGTCATGATCCCTTCCCACCCACAAGCCAGGTAGCTCACTAGGTTGTGACATGCTCCCAGGCATGTGTTCAGTTTCCCTAGGCATGCACCATGGTGCCATTGGGAATAGAAGTGAACCTACAGGTAAGGACGTGACAAAATGTTTTGCTGGATGTACACGAAGCTGTAAAAATCAGTAACATCCCACTAGAGACAGGATCACATAGGAGGTTCAAGAAAAGGAAAACACAGCTGCATTAATCAAATGGCTTGTCACCCACTGAAGATTTGAGAAGAGGCTGCTCTCTTCATTCAGATCTGTGGTGTTGCAGGGTTTGGCTGCTGAGCACCGAGCTACTCACAAGGCCAGAAGCAGTGGGAGATCTGAACACTTGTCCCCCCAGAAGCTGGGGGAAAAGGAACTGTTTACCAGAATCTCCTCCTCCTCTCTGGCATGGTGTTGGTTTGTCACTGCTGAAAGAAGAGGCTCAGGGATGTAAAGCATTTTGGTGGTGATGAGAAGAAAGTATGACTCAAGGTCTCCTAGCTTAGCCATGAAAAAAAGCAAATTGATGGGTACAAGTTAAATTAGTATTTATCAAGTAAACGTTAAAAAATTTAAACTTCATTATACATTAATTTTTACAGGAAATTTAACTTTTCCAAGCCTGTTTTTTTTTCTTTATGCATGTGGATATTGGTTAGGTAATAAAAATGTACAATATAGATGTATTGAATCTAGTAGATTAACATTGCATTTTCTCCTCATGCTACCAGGAGTCATTTCCATGGCTCCTGAATGTGGCAGCATGAAATCAGTGGAGTTACACATAAAACTACCTCACCCATCGAGGTTCCCATCCCTGCCTTCACTTACCTAATTAGTTCAAATTGCATCAACTACAATCTGGTTTAATGTGACAAAGTACCTGCTGTATGTCTCTTCAGGCCCACCTACGTACCTGCTGTGAATGTGTTTGCTTTAAAAAGCCAGTGTACTAAGAGCCAAAATTGAACCAAACCAAGCAAATTCTGTTGCATGAATCTTCTGTTTACCCAAATATCTTCCTTCTAGCAGAAAGGTATTGCAAATTGTCCTTTCTATCATTAGCTTGCAAGATCTCTGCCACCATAAGACAGCCTCCCAACCCTCCCTTACATGCCCTTTACAAAACTAAATGCATCCTGTCGATGATGTTGCTGTCAGAGTTCATTGAGTTCATGCTGTCTCTGAAGTCATTGATAGAAGACATTGCAACAAGCAGGGTGGGAGTGGATTTACAGCTCCTGCACTGCGTTTGGAAATGCCAGGGATAAATTTTCACAGACTGTAATGGAAGAGTCACACATCTGAGACACTGCCTCCGTGTGTCATCATGCATATGTTGAAAGATATGAAGCAAGTGGGGAGGAAAAAGCCTTCAAATGAAACAAATTTTTAATGAGCATGCTCAGGTAAAGATGAACAGCGCAGAAAAATGTCTTCTTTTATTTGACTTGCTGTCTACATTATCTCAATAGCTGTAATTTGATTTGGAGGTTTTTATTGTAACTGATGTCACTTTAAAAAATCATTAGTCTCTATAGGTTAAACTGTAACTGAGTTTTTCCCACTTTCTTATCTCCTGTTCCATCTTCTGTGCAGATGGTGCCTTTTCTTGTGAAAGTTAAGCCAATTAAACAGCTTTAAATATTTGTGAAAAACTGACTAATTACTTACTTTCCTAGATGTTCTGCTATTTTTTTTTTTTTTTTTTTTTAGAAAGAGATGCAAATATCTGTTTTCCAGAAAGCTCAATCTATAAATTTTACATGGATTACATCAGTTCCACAGGGCTCTGCCTAGGTACAGAGCCTTCTGGACCAGAGCCATGTGTGAGCTGGAAGTAACTGCATATAGTGCTCATTTCAAGTAAATAAAGAGATGTACATTTGTGATCTTTTAAATTTTTTTCCTTCACTTCTTGAAGTTGTGTCATTCTAAAAGGGAAGACAGGAGGGTATCCTATCCTAAAGAACACCAGTGAAGAACATATTTACTTGAGAGAGGGAAGGGGGTTGTGATTTCTCTCTCTACTTCCAATCCTTAGAATATTTTGTTCATAATTCTTTCATTTAAATTAAAAACAAACAAACAAAAATCCCAACAACACCACCAACAACAAAACACAAACAAACAAACAAAACCTCCCAGACAATCAACTCTGTTCTGGATTAACAAGGAGACATAATCCACTTGACTTCAGTTGAGATGCACTGAAGATTGCAATAAAAACTTTGGGAAGAAGAAATAAACACTAGAAACAGAATCTGCTGAACTGGAGGAACTAACTGAATATAGAATTGGGGTGGCATTTCCTAAAATCTCAAGTATTAGGCTTAACAGCTGGCAGGTAGATCTGGCAGAAAGAAATGCTTCTGACTAATAACTTCTGGCTAATAACTACTAGTTATTAATTTTCCATTATATTTAAACAAAAGATACGTGAAGTTAACTGAACTGGAATGTGTACTGTGGAAAACATATTTTCTCTACTAATTGATTCATTTGACAGAATAGCAGTGTTTTTCAGTGTCAGCCACACAAAATGACTGTTGATGGGAATCATTATGTCCAGGCTTGCACTTCCTCTCAGTGGAAACTGTTATTATCATCTCAATGCCTACAGAAGCAAAGCTTTTTACCTCCCCCTGCTATGACAGTTTGTCATTATGAATTCCATTTCAACACAGTGAGCTGAACAAGGTGCACAGATGAAGTGGGGGAAAATTTACTTTTACAGAGCTATTACATTGCTAATTACCACTAAATAAATATTGAAACAGGAATTTCTAATAACATTAACCATTACTCTCTTTTAAATGTGTTTTGCTGGAGGACTGTTGAGAACTGTAACCACAATTTCAAGTATAATGAAGCAGAAGTAAAGGGTGTTTTTATTATTTTTACCTTTTAGTAGTGAGGCGATTGTTTGCCTACAATAGGCCAATGCAAACATTCAGTAAAGTGGAGGTTTATGCCATTAATAATAAATAAAGTTATCCTGATGAACTTTTACGCCTGAATGTACTTGTTTTAATTCTGGAGAAATTATAGAAAATTGAAAATCCCTACAGAGGTTTTCTATAATACCTCTATAGATGTCATCATACCTGTTTTTTATGAGAGCTGGAAAAGAATGACATTTCTAAAACTAGAAACATTCGCTGCAGGTACATCAAACATTCCCTAAGGTGGCACCAAACTAGGACCTCCTGTCCCTGCTGCTGTTGGCCAATTCTGGCCAAGTCCCTCTCCTACCTTCCCCAAGATCCCACACTGCAGCAATCCCCAGGTCAACACACCTAAGCTGTGACCCTCTTTCCACAGACATTTTTCCTTGGACAAGAACCCCAGTGCTAGAAACAGCATTAGGAGCTTTTCTCTTGTCCAAAGGGAAATTTGTAATTGAGGAAGGAAGGACAGTGTAACTGTCTTGCAACACCATAGAGATACACCATACTGATCCCTCTAGAGTTACTTATTTTAATTCACCCTGACCTATATTAAAGGGCATTGCAGACACATCTCTCCTTTCACTACTTGCTTTTAGGAAGCAGAGTACCCTGGGGTCTCCCCAACAGCCTGTGGAGATGTGCCTGGTGGTGTCCTTCTGCTGGGCACGTCCTGTGTTGTGTGCCCTGGCAGGGCATCTCCAGACATGCTACAGGGAGGGCAGGAAAGTCTTTTCCTAAGACAAGTCTTTTTGTGGGAGGCAGTACCTCTCCACAGCCACACTGAGATAAACAGTGAAATTTTTGTCAGTAAAGCATTGGCACTTAACATCTAGGACACTGCCTTCACAGGCAAGATCATAAATACAAATAAACTTTTTACAGGATGCAGCACAGAGACCTGCGAAACCTTGCAATAAACAGATGTGTTACCTGTCCATGCTTGAGCAGATCCTGAAAAATATAGTCTGAATATACTATTGTACAGGTAAAATACAGACAGCTACTATTGTTCCTTTACATCTTCACAACACATTTGGAGGCGAAATACTGGGCTTGTGTTCTCTTTGGAAAATAAAACAGTTATATCTCAAAACTCATAGAGATGAGCTTATTTGTGTCTGGGTTTGCTTCCAGGACTGTTTCTGCATACAAGATACATGCGTGCCCAGAAGATTATCTGGTGGGCTTAAAGAAAGGCACTTGTATGTTTTTATCTTATTTTAGAGTTTTGATTTGTGATCTTTTGTGATTGATACTACAATCTACAACATACATTGAAATGAAGGGAACATCAACTCTGTGGCACAAGTACTGTTTCATACTCCTTGTTAAGTCACAAAAAATCAGAGCTAAAGTCCTAAAAAAAATTGGCGTAATTCTTCTGAATAGCTCTCAGTTATCTAACAATAACTACAGGGAGCAGAAGGAGGGTGGAAGGGAGTCATGGGAAAGGGAATGTTCTCTAAAGCAAGGGAACACCCACCTGACGTTTCCCTGGCTCCGGCTGCCATCTAGTGTTGTGCCGGGAGCGGTGAAGGGCGCGGCTCTGCGGGTTTGCGCATCTTCCCCGAGACCGCCCTCCGCCCGCGTCCACGGGCAGCACAAACTGCATGGACCACCTCTCCCGGCACAGCAGCAGAGGAAGATGGAACCCAGAAAGCTGAGGAACAGCTCCTATGAAATGATTTCTCGAGTATCTGTAGGACAGCCACTTCTAAATAAAGTGATTCACATGGTTGTAAGTGTAGTCTCTGCTGAGATAAGGAGCGACATAAGAAAACATGAACCTTAATCTTCCACTGCATGAAAAGGGGAGGCTGGCTTACAATTACAATGCTGTGGCACAGCCATTGCTATTGTATTTTCTTCCTCTTTTCCTTCCACTTTAATGTGGGTGCAGAAAGCCCAAATCCCAACTAAAGCAACTTTTGTATAGAGAGAATCACCTCAGTGTAGAAGTCATCACTGGGATCGCGTAAACCAAGAGAAGTATGCCACAGTGTATGCAGGCAATGTACCAGCCATCAAAAGAGCCTATAGGCATCTGGAACAGGATGCACACTCTTCATTATTTTTAGCATCTTAATAGCTTGAATTGTGCCAGAAATTTATTTCTGCTTTGCTTTGGAAGAGAGCATTCCATTCTTCAATCCATTCTCCTCCTCAAACAGACTGGAGTTTGTAGCTCTTTCATACAGTGCCATAATGTGCTCTTGGCTGAGCACAGCCCTCCAGTTTGTTTGTTCCAAATGCTGCACATGGCTGTGAAGTGTGTCAGATTTTCTTTGTCCTGTTGTTTTAGCAGGCAGACAGCAGCTGGTGGCCACAGAGGACATTTCAGAAGCTCCCACAGATCTTTAAGAAGCTGTAGATCTTTGTGCAAACTGGAGCGTGATGTGACAGAATACATTCACAGTTGCTCTTGGTGCTGGACAAGCAGCAATCCAGAGGTGGAACAGATTTGGCTGTCCAAGGGATCTGGCTGACATTCTTGAGGTGTCACATCATTGACATTCTTGTGATGCCTGGAGTTTGTGCAAATAAAGGCAGCCATGCCAGCTGCTGCAGATCCAAACCCAGTGTGCTGTTGGGAGAGTTGCCTGCCACCACTGTAGCAACAGGATCAGACTGGTAAAGGAATTACCTCCCTCACAGGTAATAAACAGAATTGAATCAGCAGCTGACTTTGAGAGGATGGGAAGAATCTTAGAAAAAGAAAGAGATGTTTCTTATTTAAAATGCTTCATTACTAAGGCCACAAGAAGACATTTTATATCTAGTCAGAATGCCTAGTTCCCACGGACATTAGACTAAGCAAAATTAAACCACAGCTTTAAGTCATAGATATGAGGGATAGTCCATATTCCATAAGGGGAGAGGAAGCAGAGGAGGGATTTTCTGCAGGGCTATTGAAGAGAGCTGGACAAGAGCCTGAAGCCTTTTGTGACTATGGCAATATTTCACACTGGGAAGAGCTCTGCAGGATTGCATCTACTGGAATACTCTGCTTTGCAGCTAGAGCAGAACTCTGCAGGCCATCATAGGAAACAATCACAAATTATCAGCAAATCAATAAATGGAGAGGACCAGTGATGGATGATTGCCAGGACAGTAGATGAAGGCTCCTGCAAACACAGCAATGCTAGAAGTCACTATTACCCATTTGCAGTACTACTTGTTTTAGTGTCAGGCTAAAAATCAGTCCCCTCCTCTCAACACCTTTGTTAAGACAAGCAGTAGGCTCTGTAGTAGCTGTAGTGACAATGTTTACCCTTTAAGTTCTCAAAGTAAAGGCAAAGGGACTGGTTAAATTTGCTCATATTGTCCTTGAATTTCCAGTAGTAGCTTTTAAAAATTTTCTTCAGTCACTCCAGTTGCTGACTCTGTCCACTTGTTATTCTTGCATCTGTAAATTTTGAGCGTCCTTCACTCGGAGCTGAGGTTCAAACCACAGTGGAATTTTCCAGCTGAAGTCCCCCTTATTCACTGAGAAGCTATGCAACAAAGTTCTGTATACTCAGAATCTTCATGAGGAATACTCTTGACCTTGACAGTTTGTCTGTTCAATCTGTGGTAACTGCCCTTCCTATCTGCCTCATTGCCCAACAAAAGGTAACTGCCCTTCCTATCTGCCTCATTACCCAACAAAAGCTATCTGTAAATATATAATTTTATCTTAAAATTATTCTTTAAAAATTTAATTCTGCCACTCCATCTTTCAAAGCAACAAAACCATACTACTTGTAGTTTGGAACATTCAGGGACTACCTCATATATAAACTCAAAAGCATTTTGAATACACAGCGATCTTGACTTCTCTGCTTCATTACAAAAACTTGCCAAAATTGCAGGCTAGAACAGAAACAAAATGTCTTTGAACTTAATGACTACATTTCAGTCTCTTCACATGACAAGAGTGGGCACATATTGAAGGTATCTGAGAAGATAATGCTTAGCAAAATGGCTAGTTTCTAACACAAACAGAGTGAAAAGGGCCAAGGTAAGAATCATAACAAGTTTTTCCTCAGATAACGTAACTGGGAAGCCTAATAATGAGAAAGCCACATGCTTCAACCAGCTGACAGACCTCCAACACAAATGACTGGCAAGATAACCCATAAAGTTTGAGTCTAAAGTTTGGAGACTATTAATGAACCATGATTGCACTGGAGTAAGCTGAAATATTGGCTCCAAAACCCAGCCGCCTGGAAAGTCAGGAGTGCACAGGTGCACACATAACCCTACATCTCAAGGCACAACACTTTATGTTCTGTGCACATCAGAGGCCAAGAAGAAGTGGTGTTCAACTCTGACAGTTTGAGGCTCACAGTTCCAGCTTGATGGGTCACAGCACTGGACCTGATGAATGCTAAGAAAGGAAGCACAGCTAAAGCCACCGCTGCTGAAGCATATTTATTCTAACGTTCTCCCATCTTAAGTAGTTTTTAGACATATTGCCATTCCACAAATAAAGTTATGCAGATTTTGTTATACAAAAGCCACATAAATGATGCAGAAGACATTTCAAAAATAACCATGATCCCACACATATTGTTTACAGCAATAAAGTTACAGTGAAATTATCAAAAGGTTTACATCCTTATCAACAGGAATTTAAAAAGTAAAGTAATTCTAAGTGTGGCTTTTTGGGAAGACCTTTAAATAGGAGGCTGACCTTGTTAATATTAATCATCTGGCATTAGGTACATCTTAAAATTAAGTGTTTCTGAAAAATCTGCAAAAATTAACTGATATAAAAACCTGACATTTATAATATGCAATCTCATTAAACTTCAATAGACCATTTTTCAAAGTAAAAATAGTGGGACAACAGTAAATAAAGTCAGGTTTTCCAAAGTACTGCTGTGTCCTAACTAAACAATCAGTGAGACAACTCTCTTTTCAACACAAGAAAAAACAGTCTAAAAACCAATATGACATCTTTTTTTTTAAAGTGCATTAATTATCTGAACAGTGCACTGATGCTTTTAACAATCTTAAATACAAAAATGCAGAGAACCAGTATAATTTTCAAAGTTTACAACAACTGACACCTAGAATTAAATCACTACCCTTTAGGTACAGGTATATATCTTCCTCTGTGTACATTCTGTAAAACAAAATGGAAACCTGGTCCAGGTTGGTCATTGCTTTTGCAGCTTACAAAAAATTAGAACATTATGCAAAAAATATGGACTATGGGCTTATTTTTTTGCCAGCTGAAGTACTGAAAACTCTCTTGGATTTAATGGTTCCTTAGACTTTGAAACACTCTCATCCATGAAGAAACCAAATCAAAATTAACAAAATTAAAATCATACTGCATCTTAATTTCAAGTAAGTACATTTGGTGATAGGTGTGCTCAGAACTTAATTCTAGAAGATGAACATATTTTCTGGCACCATAACTATTACTTTCAAAATTGTAGTGGATTTGCAAGTGTACTGGCCACATAAAGGGCTAAAGAAGAGATTGTATCCATCTACCACTGGAAAGGTACAATGATGCCTACAAAACCAATGATAAGTAAGTAATAAAGGCTTTAAATTGTAACCAAAACTACAAGCAACCAACAGGTCTGGAAATGTGTGAACCAGCTCTACAAAAACTGCAATGAGGTAAGGAAATGCATAGATGAGAGACCAGACAGACAGACTGGATAAACAGTAATGGCTTCATCTTTTTGAGTTCAGGATCAGATGTGATGATGTGGTGTTAGGACAGTGGGTTTTGCTTTTGTCACTTACAGATCTAGAGATCTTTATTTATCTATATATCTAAGGTCTCTTGCTATGTGTTCCAGTATAGTATAAAACATTAAAATACTAGTTGCATATATTTGCTTATTCTTCTAGATTTTTATCTAATTGTGATAAACAAAATACTCAACAGTTAAAGCTTACTGAGAATGCTGTTCAATCTCAAAGCTCTACTTAGCAGCCACACCAGTACTGAAAGACTACCATCTATTCAAGGTAGAACAACCACCATGTGGGAAAATGAGACAACACTAGATAAGGACATTTATGGTGCAGCTTTGGTGCTCAGTTGGTTGCATCATCTCTTCTCAGAGGAATTACTTGAAGTTCTTTGGCTATTCTCTCTGCAATAGCTCGACTACTTGCTGCAATTATTCTTCGAGACATCAAATCAAATGGTCCACCTAGAAAGCAAAGCAAACAAAGCAACCAGTTTATATATGAAGAAAATTAAAAGTTGATACAAAAATAAACACTGAAAAACTTGAGTGCAAATTATACGTTATTATTTAGGACCAAATTTTTCCTTTGGACAAAACTGCATTTAACACAACAGGTATATATTATGAGCTGCATTTCAATTCTCTTCAATGTATGCTTACTGTCTTTTTTCACTTTTCCAGGAGTCCAGCCAAGGCAGCAAAGGTTGTCTTCTTGCTTAACAACATATAATTAACCTGTTCTTCATCTATTAATGGGTTGGCAACTGCTCAGTAGTGGTAGCTTGGAAAGAGGACTGGAAAGAACTTGCCTTCTCATTTCAGCTACATTTTGCTCCCTATTAGCCATTTAAAAGGACAAAAGACTATTATGCAGGCCCTTGTACTTACCTGTTACATCCAGCAGTACTCCACCGGCTTCAGTTATAACGATTCCAGCTCCTGCCATATCCCAGCAGTGAATCCCCATCTCGTAATAGGCATCAGCTCCACCCGTTGCCACAAGGCACATGTTCAAAGCTGCTGTACCAACAGCTCTAATCCTAAAGGAGATACAAGAGGTTGTTTTAACTGAGGAGAGTTTGCAAAAAAGTTACAGTGTCTGTACCAGACAACACAGAGATGTCATGGTGGAAGTGAACTGAACTAGAGCAACCATGATGAAATGCTGCAGTGAAACATAAAAAATGGAAATGAAGTGTTGCTTAAATAGCTTGAAGAGTTTTCAAAATACAGCAAATTTCTAGAAATTACATTTAAAAATTCTGTTAATTTTTGTTTAAACACATTTTAAATGATTTCTTAAACAAAAACATATTATGGAAGATAGTTTCCATGAAACAGTAACAGTCTATTCTGCTCTTTGAACACAAGAATTCAAGAAGAGTATACACTTTTCAGTGATGAAAACGCCTTTTTTTCAGTTTCTCTGGTGATGCTCAGTAAACATCTCTGACTTGCCAAACCCTCTAACAGTAATCATAAAAATAAATCACACAGCATAAATTTGGTCTGGATAATTTAATCAAACCCTTGTGTCACAAACTCCAGTTTCTTTTGGAAATGTCAATGTACTTAGGCATTTTTATTTGTAAACAATGTTTGAGACTGAAGTTGATTTAAGTTGCTTCTTGCAATAGTTTAGCTGCTATCAATTACAATTTAATGTACAGTTTACTGTTAATTAAAATAACTGCAGTTTTTTGTACAAGTCACAACTTACTTGCTAAGCTGAACTCAAAACACATCCAAAATGTATTTCCTACTTACATCTTAGCATAAATTATTCAACAACATCAGAAAACTTTTTGAAAATAGGGAAAAAACCTACATGTTTAGTGTCAAAACAAGAATCCTGAGAATCTCAGCATAGAACTTGTTCGATCACAAACATGGATATGGTTGAGTAACAAAAAACTCTACTGAAACCAACTTTATACAAAATGGTTTGTGGAAATGTAGACTGGTTGATCTAGAGGAGAAAAAGCAGGGAACGCAACCAAAATAGGAGGAGTTTATGGACAATTTAAACTACTCAGACAATGTATGGTTTTGAAAGAGGAAAGGGGGATCTACTTTTGTCTTATATAAATATAAATATAAATATATATATGATGGAGAAGGAAGACTTGCTCACCCTATGATGATCGACAAGTCTCGTCTTTATTCCCGAATCACCGATTATTATACACCTTTTAATTAGCTCATGCATAGTGCAAAATCCCAGCTCACCATTGGCTAACTAGCTATCAGCTAACTACGTGCTGTTTTTAGTATAACTATTCCACTTTCCCAGGCTATTTGCTCTACCACCTGTGTCTGTGCATTACTTCATCCGTGGGCCAAGGACACAGTTTAATTGGGATAGCAACTCCCTCATTTTCTGTCTTGGTCAAATTAATCTCACTGTGAGCTTTAGCTGGGAGCTAGCTTGTTACAAAGCTCTCAACATATATATATATGTAAATAAAACAATTTTCATTACTACAAGGAAAGGAAACTAAGAAACGTAATATAACTTCTGTTCATTCAGTTTTATCTAGGGTGGGAAAAAAGGCACAAAATTGTATTCAACTTTTTAACTAGCAAATACAACACTTTGTAGTCCTGCAAGCCCAAACATGCTTTGCTTCTCAACACTGATTGTTAGGGTTCTCTTCTGCATGTGTCAGTTTGAAAAAGTTAAAACACAGTTTCTCTGTGGAAGCTACTAGACAGAAACATTTAAATCATATTTTGTATTTAAGGTGTCAAATATAATGTGGCCAAAGCTTTCTAAAATTATTGTATTTACAATATTAACCACTGTCAGTATATATAAATATATATAAAAATAGGAAGCATCTTACCCATGAACAGGAATACTGAGAAGTCTTTCCATATTAGAAAGAATTATTTTTATAGCCTCTGGATCTCGATTTGACCCCAATTCTGTTACTAAAAGGGATTTTGTAATGTCTGGAAAAGAAACAAAACCTCACTCTTCCAACTGCACAACTTAAACAGTCACAGTTACTAGCAGTGTTTACTTCATTGCTTTCTTACAAGGCTGAATAAAAGTGAGGTATCTTAATAAAACAGTACATGTATGAAACATATAAAAATCTGTTATTATTTGGAAAATTGCAGGACAAAAAAATACAATGAAAGAAGCATGATCTGCTCCAACTGCACATACACATTAATCAATGCCAGTACTATACAGAATTCTATTACTATAAAAATTAAAACAGTCTTGAGATACTTGAAGATGTCATTTGAAGCACGGATTTTACTTGATGTAGGGTTGTAAGCATAGAAGGGTGGTAGTGACTTAAACCAATAGGTCACACCTGGGAGAAGCTGAATTGTTTGGCAATTTGTTTCAATCTAAAAAAAAATATCAAACAGATTGCAGACATACACGGAATTAAAAAGAGAAACAAACTAACAAAATCACAATACATGGGAAATAAAATCTTCAATTGTCAAGTCTTGATTTTGCACAGATCACATCATATGCATCCAAAAGAACATAAAAAGTGTTTCTCAAAACTAAACAGCCCATGATAAAAGAAAGTCTTGCAAAACAAAACTAGGAGCTAAGAAATACCAATATATCCACATCTCAAATTCCTCCTGTCTCACTTGCAGTCTGGTAATTACCAGGGAAGAAGCTACTAAGTTCAGCTTACCTTGTTGGCCTGATACTTGCAGTTTCTGACCATTGCAAAATGCACCTTTTCCTTTTCTGGCAGTATACATCTTGTCTCGTATACAACTATACACAATTCCAAACTCTATCTGCAAGAAAAAGGAAAAATACCTTGTGGGGTTTTCCCCTTTCTTCCTATTTCCTGTGAAATAGGAAATTAGAGAACTTAGTTGTAACTAGATGCAAGCAATTAATCTGAATTTAATTAAAGTAATAAAAAGTATACCTCTTTGTTTACAACAAAGCCAATTGAAACTGCCACAAATGGAAACCTACAAAACAAAACATTTCACTAATTTATAGTGAGATACTACATTTCATTTATTATCCTGCTTACTCTTAATAAAGATAGTGTTCAGATAAATGTAATGTATATTTGAAAAACAAACTTGGACTACACAGAAGTGAGGTTCCTAGAATGTGTACAATTTAGCTGAAAATAGAACCAACAACACTTATGACCATTTGAAACACAAAGTTTTCTACCTACTGGGGCTGTCATTGCTGTTACAGCTGTTCCTAGCCTAGGGCCTTTTTTTTACAGCCAAAGAATTCAAACAAGCCTCTATGCTAGTAACCTTTCTCAGAAGGAACAAGCTGGCCAAAATGGTCTCGAAAAAGAGCCAAGCAACCAATACCTCTCCCACCACTACCCCTTTCTCCACCAAAGCCAAGACAAAGACAGACACTGAAGGATGCAGGAAGAGTGAAGATCGTGGCACATGGTGGATTGCATCTCAGTCTAAGTTCAAACCAATTAATCAACTAATTAATTAATTTTTACTTTTTTTAAAATTCCTAGACATTTGCTTTTATTCCTTCTGCAAAAAAAATTACCAACTTTTAAGCCTGTGGATTCAGAAGAATGGGTTCTTTTCCTATAATTTTCTTAACATGTTATTTAGTAGGATTCAGAAGGTGTTTGAAAGCCATTGTGCACATACAATTTAGCTGAAAATAGAACCAACAACACTTATGACCATTTGAAACACAAAGTTTTCTACCTACTGGGGCTGTCATTGCTGTTACAGCTGTTCCTAGCCTAGGGCCTTTTTTCTACAGCCAAAGAATGCAAACAAGCCCCTATGCTAGTAACCCTTCTCAGAAGGAACAAGCTGGCCAAAATGGTCTCACAAAAAGAACTAAGTTACCTCTCCCACCACCCCTTTCTCCACCAAAGCTAAGACAAAGACAGACACTGAAGGATGCAAGGAGAGTGAAGATCGTAGGACATGGTGGATTGCATCTCAGTCTGAGTTCAAATCAATTAATCAACCAATTTATTAATTTTTACTTTTTTAAAAATTCCTAGACATTTGCTTTTATTCCTTCTGCAAAAAAAATTACCAACTTTTAAGCCTGTGGATTCAGAAGAATGGGTTCTTTTCCTATAATTTTCTTAACATGTTATTTAGTAGGATTCAGAAGGTGTTTGAAAGCCATTGTGCACATAGCAGCAGTCATTTCAAAACTGAAATCAAGCAGACTCAGAAAAGCTCGCTGGGGCCAAAATCGATCACATCTAAAAGAGCTAAGGAATAGGCTGTCAGCATTACTCTCTAAGTCCCCTCCTCATCTTGGTGCGAAATATCACTGATAATTACTGGTGATATCCTGCTTTCCTTCATAGCTGAGGCTCCTAGATCTCAATGGATTTGAAGTTTCTTAGAAATCAGCACCTGAAGCTGTTATTTTCCTTTCTGAAGATGCTGCAACTTCTTTTTCTGTATCCTGTTCCTGCTGAAATCTGCCCATCTATCTTTGAAATCCATGCCAAAGACTGCTGACCCCTGCTATATAATACAGGCCTCATATGGAACAAATGATGTAGGTAACAGAGCAAGACTATTATAACACTCAAAGGAATATTAAAATGCTTGCAAAGACTGCCAATGGCTCTCAATAAGTATCAATTTGTAACTATTAACAAATTCATAGTATCTCTTTTAAAGCAGTTTAAAAATTAAAAACCACCTTACTTTCATGGAACTGGCAAACAAAAAAGGGTATTGGTTGGGGTTGCTAACATAAAAAAAATGAAAGGTGGACCTGTGTACAAAGTTGGTAGTTCCATCAATGGGGTCTATAATCCATGTGGGGTTATCTGTCAGAATGCTGCCCTCTCCAGCTGCAACAGATTCTTCACCGATAAAGCTACAGTAGAAACACATTTAAAGACAGAAAATGTTTAAAATGTCTGAATTACAACACTGTCCTTGACATTGAAATTCTTTAAAGTGAGATGAAGCTTTGAGTACCACCAGTAATCATATGCAAAAAGCTGAGAAATACAGTATTTATCCAGAAAGCACCAACCACATCTGACCAAGCTCACATGCGTATTTATGATGTTAAGCACAATCTGCAAGGAAAAGAATTTTATGTTTCAACACAGAAATAATACCTTAATTTAGTATTCAGAACATTGACATTGACATTGAAATTCTTTAAAGTGAGATGAAGCTTTGAGTACCACCAGTAATCATATGCAAAAAGCTGAGAAATACAGTATTTATCCAGAAAGCACCAACCACATCTGACCACACTCTCATGCATATTTATGATGTCAAGGATAAGCACAATCTGCAAGGAAAAGAACTGTATGTTTCAACACAGAAATACCAGAATTTAGCACTCACAATATACTAGAATAATACCAGAATTTAGTATTCAGAACATTGACGTTTTCATAACTTTCTTCCAGTAACAGCATCATCAAATTTTGTTCAAAATACCTATAGCTATTTACACCTTTCAGCTTATTTATGCTATACAAATTATTTTGTAGCTTGTGTTTTCAGTGAAGAATGCCTCTGTGGTCTTACGTACCTGGTTGTTACACCTTTCAGCTTATTTATGCTATACAAATTATTTTGTAGCTTGTGTTTTCAGTGAAGAACGTCTCTGTGTACCTGGTTAGAACACTGCAGGACCTGTTAAATTTGAAGACTGACTTCAACCCAAATATGACAGAAAGTTGTTAATCTCAAGACTTTAGTTTTACAAGCATGACAAAATGGTTACATGGTAAAGGGATGAATTCAAACCAGAGTTCCTGAAGAAGATGGGTGAGTGCATGCTCAGCCACAGTACTAAACCCCAGGACACAGAACGCATAGTGCCACAGCACCCCAAATTCCACAAGTTTTGCTGCTCAGGAAAGCATTTTAGACTGCAAAATTATTAGAATGAGTCTAAGTAGGAGGAATTCTCTTTGAGGCCTTTTGCAGGTTGTCACAATTTATCACACATTACTCAACCTATGAAAAGTTTGCAGCAAACACATGCTTTCCTCCAAAAACATGTAAAATAACTGCTGTGAGGAAACAAATGAGGTCTCTTTAATATTGATTGGGAGTTTTATGATTAACTACAGACGTGAAGATGACTAACAGAGAGAAACAGCATGTTTCCAAAAAGCAGCAGATCTTCAGAAAAACGAGACTGAATATAGGTGGATGAGTAATTCCCTAGGAAGTTCAGCACCATTATGTCTAATGCGACATTAATAAGCATTTTAGAATATTTTAGCTTCTTTTTATTTTAGGTAACCAATGTCACAGAAACTGTGGTTTCAAGGTCATTCTGCAAGTCTGCATGCTTATACTAAATTGGTTACTGAACTTTTGCACCACCTCAGTTGTTCCAGCTCTGTACAGATTTCTTACATTTCACACAGACAGCTAAAATTACAAAGTCTCCAAGAAAATGAAAGAAAAAAATAGCAAACCAGTTTTAAGGAAACTGTATTAAACTTGAGCCATTATGTCAAAATGCTGTCTCCAAGAAAATGAAAGAAAAAAATAGCAAACCAGTTTTAAGGAAACTGTATTGAGCCATTATGTCAAAATGCTAAAGACAGACCAATGTAAGCAAAATACATACAGATTACCCTTCAAGAACACATTTCTCAGGGGATGGGGGACAGGGGTATAGAGAGGGACAGAAGAAGGGGAAAAAAGGGGAAGAGCAATTACGAAAACCAGTATTTTGTATGACAGTCTTTCTGTTATGCAGAAGATCCCGTCTTCTTTTAAGGATGTTTTATGTTGTAAAACTGTATGAGATTTGCCAAAGTCACACTCAGTTCCACAGGACCCATCCAACACAGACAGCAAAGGCACACTACTGCAAAAGCAGACAAGAAATTTGGTTTCCAGGTCTCCTGGGGCCACCTTTGACTTTCCAACACAATAACCAGGAAGTTTATTACAGCTGGCTCAACTGGAAGTGACTTTCAGATTAAGTTTTGTCTCATGTCAGGAGACCTGGGGACACCTCGTTTTCTTGCTACAGCCCTGGGCAAAACTTCAGCCCACGACTACTCTAAAATACTTAATTTATTGAAGGTAATGCTACAACTTGCCAGCATGCCAGTTGTAATAAAACTTTACTGAGTAAAATAATAAACTTTCCATTTTTTTCTGTCAAAAGCATTCAACAAGCCATACCTGTGAGAAGGATACTTTTCTTTTACCATAGAAATAATGAAGTTTTCTACTTTTTGATCAGTTTCTGTCACTAGATCTACAGGTGAACTTTTAGTCATAACAGGTATTTCTTCTCGGACTGCTCCACGGACTATCTGTAGAGACAAAAACAAATAGAAAAAAAAAATCTTTAATTGTTAACAATATGGAAAATATGAATCTTCCAAAAAACTTAGGCATAATTTTTACAGTCATTTTCTGTACTGCACAAACAAAACACAAGTGACATAACCTGGATTTAACTGCAGAGCCGGGACTGGCATCTCTAGTCCCTACTCAGTACAAAGTTCTACATGGCTTTAAATCTAAGTACAAAAGGAAGATCACCAAGTAGATGAAACTGGAGTCCATTTTGTAAGGACAAGTTCTAGATTTACAAATTTAAATACCAGAGTTGAATAAAACACCTAACACTGAGCTCAAGCCAGGTATTTTAGCCAGACCCTGCATTTAGGATCTTAAAACCATCAGTACCAGCTTAAGCAAGAATCCATGCCTCACACCTCACAGAATTATTTTACTATAACTCAAAGATTTTCTGAGTGAAGACTTTAATGAGGTCACTGCAGAGACAATGTTCCACAGACTTTGCAGCTCCAGGGGACAGAATTATTATGTGTGCCATCTTGACTGGCTGCCACAGCCTTCAAATGTACTAAGAACCAAAACATTTGGTAACCATTTGTGCTGAGGCTTTGCAAAGATGCACAAACTTTTTCTTGTTCTAAGCCATCTTAAATCTCATATGGCAAAATATCACCACTGTAAGGGATGGTTCTTATTTACAGAAGCAAAGCAGTCTTCATGAAGAGGAACAATCATCGAAACAACTGGTTTGGTTTAGAAGGAGCTTAAAAAACCATCTAGTTCCAGCTGTCCTGACACGGGCAGGGGCACCTTTCACTAGACCAGTCTAGAGCTCTGTCCAGCCTGGCCCTGGACACTTCCAAGGACAGAGAGAACACAATAAGGTATTGAGTGCTATCAACAAGCCTCTGTACAAAGCTGACTGAGGTGTTCACGAGAAAAGACTGTCCCCAGCTTTCAGGTGGTAAAATAATACCGCAGACAGGTGTAGTTAAAGGGTAAAAGTCAAGATGCTCTTTGTTTACCACAATTCTGAATTTTATTTTTTAAATCAAACTCAAGGAAAAAAAGTTACTCCTTAAGTCTTTAATCAGACTCCAAGCCAAGGAAAAGTGCAAAGTTGTTTTCTTATGTTAACCGAATTCTAAACATAAAAGACACTCTAATCTTGCACTTGAACACAAACTATTCTGCCCATTTAGATTTTTGACAAAACACTCTCCAAAAGAAATTCCAACATCAACCTCCTTCAAAAGCTATATATATATATTAGACTCAATAAATCACCTTATTATTCACAAAGAGCTTATACATACCTCCCCAGCTTTCCTTGCTAAACCAACTGCATAATCCATACATTCTTGCCAGGGATCTCCCATCTTTCCCGAGATAAACAGCCTAGCAAAAGGAAAGGTTAATGCCAAAAATTATTATGGCTCGTTTTCTTCCTTTTTTTTTTTTTTTTTACAGGCGCAGGCGCCGCGCGCGAGGCCCCGGGCCCGCCTCCTCCGCGCCTGCGTGTGAGGGAGCGCGGGGCGGGCGAGGCCGCCTCGGCGCCGGCGCTGTCAAAATTTACAGCGGAGGTGTTGAAATTTCGACTTTGATGTCGACTTCGTGTTGATAATTAGGCGTGGCAGGGCGGAGATACCGTAAATGCTCTCCCGTGGAGCACGCGATTGAAGTTTATAATAGAATTGAAAGGCTTTTTTTTTTTTTTTTAACAAATTCGAAGTTTTTTTTCCTTCACCCGGCTTAAGCACTGTCCAAACGAGGAGAGGGGCTGAGCGCAGGCCCCGCCCCACGCCGCCCCGGGCTGCAGGACGCGCGGCCCCTCACGGCGCCCGAAATGGCGGTCCCGTGGAGCACGCGATTGAAGTTTATAATAGAATTGAAAGGATGGTTTGGGTTGGAAGGAGCTTTAAAGATCATAAGCAACCTCTCTGCCGTGGCCAGCGATACCTTCCACTAGAGCAGCTTGTTCAGAGCCCCATCCGACCGGGCCTTGTTCCTTTCCAGGGGCAGGGCATCCACAGCATCTCTGGGCAGCCTGTGTCAGTGCCTCGGAGCCCTCACGGAGGGCGAGCTCACACAGAGTTCAACGATTTTTGAAAGCAATTTGCAGTGCAACTGATGCTTCTTCAGTATTAATTATACAGAGGGGAAAAAAAAAAAAAGAGGAAAAAAATCTTTCCAAGCCTGACTAATACCAGTTTATTTTATTTTTTTTTCTTTTTTCTTTTTTTTTTCCCCTCTGGTCTTTTGAGCCCATTTTCTGTCATCAGGTAAAGGAAAAACACTGAGGGCTTGTTTTGTCCTTACAAATTGCAGCTGATGTAACTGACTGTCCTATGCAAAATGGGTGATCTGGCTAAACAGGGCAAGGGTTGCAATTTGCTTTATGGTTAAAATAATCATAAAATGTCTACCACACCAAAAGAAGCAGTCTTACCTTATTGCCCCAATGCCAACTTAATGCACACCTAGGCCAAGTTAGTTTTGTCCTTTCCACATCACTGAAAAAGTTTCCACTCTCACTGAATCTGTTGTGTGAGGCAAGTCACTGTGCAATTCCACATTTCCTCCTTCCCATCTCATAAACAAGAATAAGCCTGCTTTTTAAAGTATTCAGAGTCATTAAAGAACTACAGTGATGATAAGTTGTGTTTTGATTATTTTGCAAATCGTTCTTTACAAGGTCATACCAAAAACACACAGACCACTGAAAGAGGCACTTTGGCTCAGATTAAGTTTTTGTTGAGGCAAGCAGATGAACATGCCTCAGTGCAATCTATATAGGACTGCATGAGTGTTATGAAAAATGGCTTTTTGACATCACTAATGTATACTTAACATGACAGCAAGAGTTTTACCGATTTCAAATTCTGCATTCACCTTAAAATCAGCAGAAGTAAAAGGAATGCCTGAAGTTCTCTCCTAACAAGTATAAGAATTTTTCTAATCCAAATCATAATTTCTATTCCAGCTGAAATGAAATTTTGTATTTTATATAGGAGGCTACTAGGAGGAAAACTAAAGCTGCAAGGTGTGTTTTTATGTGTCACCTGATAAACTGGATGAACAGAGGTGACGTATTGATAAAAAAAGTCTGCAAACCAGACTGATCACACCCCAGGGTGCATACTTTTCCAGGACAGACACAGAAACAGAAAATTGTGAAAATAAAAGTATGAGAGATTACTGCCTGCTTTCTTAGTGTGATATATTATTTCTTGTTTAGAACAGCATTGCCCAGCCAATCTAACAGCTCATGATGCAAGCAGAATCCAACTTTTGGTGTTAATACAACCCTTTCTAAACTGTTGCATACATGACAAACACATGCCAAGCAACCTTGCAGTAACAATGTTTGAACTGGAACAAGGCCTGGAGCTGCTACCACAGCATCTCATAAAGCGCTTGTAAATCCTTGACCATGTGCATTCTCTAAAATTACAGCTAGAACAACTAAAACACTTGATATTCACCTGTTTTTGTAGTTTGGCTGAAAGCGTGTTTGTTGTAAAATCAGGAAGTATTTCTTTAGATAAATTCCTTTACTTGCTTGCATAACTTTACATACATTTCTTTACATACATTTTTTTGGCATCTACTAGAAGTTAAAGTTTTGTTTTTTAACTTAGAAGTGAAACAATTCAGCACCTTCTAAGCACAGGCCTGTAAAATCAACAGTGGTTTCAAATGAGAACTGATTCCTCTGAAGTATTTTGGTCTTTTTTTTCAAATATAGTTGTTAAACTTTCTGTATGAAAATGTGCTAAGATAATGAGTTTAAAAAACCAAACCAAAACAAAATGCTAAGTAAAGGTAAGTTGGAATCTAAACAGGTAAAATGAGAACAGTTCTAGCCTATGCAAGATCCTAGAGGTATGGAAAAGTTTCTGCTTTTGTTCCTAGTACCATTGATTAGGGTGGAGTTTTCATCTCTAATCAATTATTTTTTTGTCAGACTAATTTGGTTTTGCTTCTCAGTTTCTGAAAACTACTTCTAATGTGCTTCTGTGTACAATCCTAGACACAATCCTGGAATAAGATGATAGTGAAAACTTTTGGGAGTCTTATCAACTGTGACTTGCCATGCTTGTACTGTCATTTACAATGACATGATAGACCTTAGCCATTACTGGCAATTGATGAAAGCAACCATGCTGGTAAAACCTGAGGTCTCCCCAAAGATCGACTTCCTGCATCCCAAGTCTATCTTCTCTTTATCCACAAAAAAGTGTTATTTCAATTATTTTGCCTGCAAATGCCAAGGCAGAAAAATCAGGAGCAGGAGGAAGGGCGTAAGTAGAAAACTCTTGAAGATTTAGCAGAAGGTTTTCTGCTAAATAAAAAGAGGAAATGACCCTGTTGCACAAAAGTATTTTTCACTTGCTTTTGTAGCAACAGGGTGGGGAAAAAGTTCTGTTCAAGGCTCTTCCCAGCTCACTGGTTCCACAATGCTGGTTGGGCTCTTACTGCATATTCTGTACCATAGCAGCCTAAGATAAAAAGAAAGATGAATAGACAATTGCAGATTAAAGGGAGGAAAATAAGTAACAAGGGAAAAGGGAACTGTTCCTCATGTACTGGAAAGCAAGATAACAACTGGAGAGACAAGCAAGGGAAAGCACAAAAATGTTCCTGTACTTTCCACTGACAAAGTCAAATTTTTGTCTGGAGACAAAGATTTCCAAAATAACCAGCCACTGAAAACCCTTTCCTTCATGGAAACCAAAATCACCTTTGTCTGACATCCAGTAAAGATACCCAAGTCATGACTTCATACCTAAGTCATGTTAAAACTACAGTAGAGTACTGTGAGGCAAAATAAGTGACAGGCTTACCGAGCTCTTTTATCCCCCACCTAATCACACAAAAAGATTTACAATCAGGAAGACACCTGAGTGAATTTACTTTTGTTTCATAAAGCTTTCTTCCTAAATGTCATTAAGAAAAAAATGTGAACCTGGTGTATGGACAGTGCCAGTTTCCAAATGCAATCAAATCTGTTTGTGTAGATGTAGAAAAAATGTTGCATTAGCATAGTATGTTTCTTTCCTTCAGAAAACTGTCATACTGCAAGTTTACATTTTCATTATTTATTAAGACATACTGTCCCCGCCACTTACACAAAAATAAATACCAAATTTAAGAAAAAAAATATTGATATAATACAGCTCAATAGAGTAAGAATTTATTCTAGAATGTGAATACCTGTAATATTAGTTATTATAATTTTCCTTTCAGGACATAATTCTTCTGTCAGTCAAGCAACTGAGAAACTGATGGAAATTGAGTCTTTACAATGGAAGACTGATTCTGGCATACCAGTGATTTTAAAAGAAAACTGGACTTGCTTTTTAATACCATGCTTCTAAAAAATACTGGTTTTGTTTTGTTTTTTTTTAATTTGTGAAAATTTATTGACTAACTAAAGTAGGATTCTGTATCTTCTATAAATAGAACATCATTATCAAGATACTCCAGAATTACATTCCCTCCATTGTACAGTGGATAGTCTTTATCAGATAGCCATGTTTCCAGTGTGTGCTCAAATGGCAAGGCTTCTCCAGAAGCAGTATGGCATAATCTCAGTTTCTGTAAGACAGACAGGACAGAAATTAACACCAAGATTTGCCTATCCAAGATGAAAGAAGTGGGGTGGGAGAGGCACAAAAGGCTAAAGAAAAAAAACTAAAACCAAAATGCAACAACCTGGAAAATGTTTGTTATTGCTGACTTACCTGGGATGTTGATTTGTTGTTGTCATTTTTAAGGCTTGCTAAGGAAGCTGCAAAATCTACTACTTTGCCAATACTCCACTTACTGCAAAAGAACATGGGTTTGCTTTTCTCTTTGTTCCCTTTTGGTAAAAATACTTGAAAGTAAATTCTTTCTGTCTAGAAAAACATGAAAAATAAGACAAAAATTAAAACAATTGATGAAGACACAATGCCAGGGCCTCACACAGGAGGTTACCTTTTCTGAGGACCCAATGGATTGTGGGCAGGAAATAAGCGCCCTGATTCACTTGGCAAATTAATTATTTTGCACTTCTCCCTTGAGCACCCGAGGGGTGGTGTTACACCCTTACTGGAGATAAAATAAGGAAGGCTTAGGGAAAGGGTTAGCTTGTGGTAAAGCTGATGGTCTTACCACTCTGGCAGGATTTGATCAACAGTTTGCTGAACTCCCATGCCCTCTGCTGTGCAGTCTGACAATGACACTCATTAAAAAGAAAAAAAAGTCCAGGAATCCTAGAACAATCATGGAGTTTCCTGGGTGTTCCACCTGTCCTCAAAGTAATGGTGCAGTCAAGAAATGGAATGGTCCACTAAAATGAGCTCTAGGGCAAAGTTTCCTTATGGGAAAATGACGTAAATCCCTACTTAAAGGTGTTTGATGTTTAAAATAACCAGTAGACACCCATCAGATGCCCACTGGAAGAGGCTCATTTTCCTGCTCTCCAACCAGTAAAAAGTCTAATAAACCCCCTAGTGTCAGACCTCTTTTTTCAGGGTGACAATGTTCTTACTAATTACTACCCTTATGAAGTTTAAAATACCTGTCTGTCCCTTTGCTAACTCCCAAAGCAAAGGGCACATGAAAAACTGTTTCTAGATGGGGACTTCATTTACCTTCACAGAGGTTTGGATAATGCCCAAGAATGGGTAATTGCTTATCATTTCAGGAAATGAGTGAAACTTGGACAGCATTTTTGGCCTGAACAAACCTGGAGTATCCCAAGGAATCATCACTTGACCTTTGTAGAAACCTCAGCTGTAAAAAGATGATCACAATACCCACTGTATTGACCTGACCATTATCTGTACCTCCTTCCTCCCTGTTTCATGAATGGGATGATAATCATGTTATGCAGTTTATGAAAATAATTTCTTACATGGGTTTTTTACACATACAAATGGTTTTGTATATACAAAACTCTCAGCCTTCAGATGCCAATTCTGGGTGAGTAGCTGAATCTGCACCTGAAACATCTTGGTACCAATATAAGTTGGCATACACATGTCTCTACACTCTCAAAATTAGCAAACTCAAACATTTAAGGCACATTCTTGTGATAAGACTACATTGTCCACTGCAATGCCCCAACATATTAATTAGGTGGGAAAACCAAGCAATTACGTGTTTCAGGGCTAGATGATATGAAATATTGATATTGCTAGCCAAGAATTAAGAATTGACACTATCTGCAAAAAGTGTCAATTGCACTATCTGCAAAAAGGGTCCAGGTGATAAAGAACAACAAGCTAAGATGTGCTATAAAATTCTGTGCTGCACTACTTACAAAATTGTGCTACAGTGATTCTAGAAATCCTGTTCTAGTCTAATAATGAAATTACTGTGCTCTGCTGATCATCAAATTCCACTAAAATAGTAAAATTTAATAAACTTATTGCTGTCATCCTTCTGCCAAGAATCCCCAAAAGACCCTGTTTGTCTCTGCTGTGCTATGTGACAGCCATGTGGCAGGCAAACACATTTCTGCTATGAAGTAAAATAATTTGATTCCACTGCCCCAAACTTCACACAGACATCTACAGACAAAAAACAAGTGAGATTGCTTTTGGGTAGCTTTACAGGCTGACATGTACATTTAAGGGATTGTGGTCTTGAAAAATTAAATCCAAAACCAAGCTGAGGAAACTCAATGAAGATCAAACAATTTAGAAATCTTTCTAGTTCCTTTGGGAATTCAGTTAGTGAAAACAAACATCACTGACCTGAGGCAAGGACTTGTCCCCACATGCATGCATTTTCAGTTTCATTAATGCCACTTTTGCTGCTGTCTCACTGTTTTTTGCTCCTTTACGTTTTTTGCTTTTCACTTCATCACTCTTTTTAGACTCTGAGAACAATAGTTATACTGTTAGTGTGATCATTCTGACAGTTTCCTGAGCATATTATATGACATAGACTCACTTAATCTGTTAGGTCTCATTGTACTGCCAGGGATCCCATTCCTTTTCATGTCTGTTCATATTTTCCCAAAGTCATGTATCAGCATTTTCAGTTATAGCAGAATTCCTTTACATTGAAAAGTAGATGAACATTATCACCATGTAAACACAGGCTGCAAAAGCCAAATAGATACAAATTCTGGAGTTTCTACAGCTGTGACTATCACAGCATTCATATGGCAACATTTCAGGTCCTCCTTTCTACACATAACCCCACTGTCCAGCTGGGCAGTGGTGTTTATTCTCTTTCCCACCCTAGAGCTTGTTTAAAACATTACATGGTAGAATCAGACTTTTCTGGGCATCTTAATTGTGTAGGTATGATCCCAGCAGATTGACATGCACATCCAACAAAACTGGATTATTTGCACATGGATTAATACGTAAATAATAATGGCTGGGTACAATTCATTACAGTATAGTACTTGTAGAATGACAACAAGACAATAATTCTGAAAGAAACCTGTACCCTATTTATTCTTTAGAGATTCTCCTTGTACTGTTGTTTTGGCTCAGTTTAGATAAACAATATTAAACATTGACATGTAAGTTTAGGGTTATTTAACCAAGAAACTCCCATCCTTTCTTCTTATTTGGTCAAACCTGACCCCTCAAAGGAGGTCAGAAACTCAAATAGTGTTCTGAAAAAATATAAGAAAATGAATATATATGCCTCTGTACTTGCCTATAATATGTTGAACAAGCTGCTGAGTGGCAGCCATTCGAGGTTTTGGTGTGTCCAGCTTCTCACATTCATGGTCTGATTGATGACGATGTCTGTAAACAACAAAGTAAAACTTCTATTGCATTTTCCATACATTAGTGAATGAATATGGATGTTTAAACACTCTGTTCCACTCACCTGAGACAAAAATGTTTTTCACAGTAAGGACACAACACTGGCAAAAGCTCCTTTCCACTGCAGTCCTTGTATGAACACGGGTAAGATCTGTGCTGATCAGGTTTCACAGAATTGTTTCTTATATTCACCTAGGAGTAAGTACAAAATATTTTGTGTAAATAAACAGATACTACAGATATAAGTTACCATCCCAGCTTTCTCAAAGATCTGTGATAGCTCTCCATTCTATGGGCAAATCTGGTCCAGCTATTCTCTCCTACTTTTTCCCTGGTTATATTTAGCTCAGACACTGAAAAAGAACTGTCATCCTACTCAAAGTCAATTTACTTCTGAGAGGAAAAAAAAGAGTAGATTCATTTTTTAAGCCTTTCACATTCTAAGTTAAATAATTCATACTTATATACCATATGCATTCATCTAGTCTGAAAACACACAGCTAAATTGCATGGAATTTTAATTTAAGGCTGTCATATATTATTAGATTACCTCAGAACACCCATGAGCATCCCGGCTCCTGTGTTGTAGGCTTTGTGGAAAAAGAAGAAAATATCACACTGTTATCAACATTCCAGGAAAAAAAACCTGCATGTGAAAACATTTAAGTGTTTAAAGAGTAATTTGACAAGTTTTATCATGGCAAAACTTCAATTAGATAATAAATCTTCTCCAAAGTTTGTTCTATCTCATGCATTTCAGTTCTTGAATGGATAGATCATATTCTTTCTCAGAATGTAAAACATTTAGCTTTTGGAACTTATGCCTCAAGATAAACAAATAAATTCAAGAGAATGAAGACAGTAGAGTTCAGTTCAAAGCAACCAGATTTTGTCTGTTTTAATGGATTTTGAATCACCTTCCATGACGGCAGAAATCCCTTAATGGCTTCTGATATGTTAGAAGTGAAATCTGCCCCCAACTGAGTTTTTCTCAGCTGCCCTCTGCTAATCTGAAGTGTAAATCAAAGTGTAGCCCCTGATTTCAACCTTGCAAGAAACCTCAAAATTTTTTCAAGAAGAAAACATCATCAGCCACCTCCTTTTTTGACAAGGTCACCCATTTATATGACACTGGGAAGCCAGCAGATGTGGTGGTTTGCATTTTAGCAAAGCTTTTGACACTGTCTCTCAGAATGCTCTTCTAGACAAAAAGGTCCAGCAACAGCTAGACAAGTCTGTAATACTATGGCTGATGGTTTGGGCTCAGAGAGTCACAGTTAATGCAATTGCTTCAATCTGGTGGACAGTGGAGCTCCCCCCAGGGCCCAATTTTAGTGCAGTGCTCTTTAGTATTTTTATAAATTATCTGGATACATGTTATGGTTGCCAACGATTCTAAACAAGGAAAAGCTGTCACCTCCCTTGAGGGTGGAGAACTCACACAGAGAGATTCTTGTTAGATGAGGGAGCTGGGCAGTCACCAACTGTATGAAATTTAATGAGAGCAAGTGCAGGATTCTTCACCTGGGATGAGGAAATCCTGGTGACCAAGCATACAACATGAGGAAATGGAAAGAAGCTGTGTCACGAGAAGTTCAGGTTGAACATCAGGAAAAGGTTCTTAGAAGGAAGGAAGCGGCCATGGCATCAAGCCTGTTGGAATTCAAAGGCTGTCTGAATGACACTTAGCTGTATCCTTTAGTTTTAGTCCTGTGAGGAGCAGGGAGTTGGATTTGTTGACTCTTGTGAGACCCTTTCAGCTTGAGGTACTCTGTGATTCTATGCACTTACCAAAAGATGCCTGAACAGCCATCACATACAAAGGGAAGAAAATCTGAAACAAAAAGATTTGTTTTCAGTTAAGACAACATGGTTGTTGTTTTGTTAATAGTTTCTAGCTTAATTTTCACATGATTAACTTTTGCTTATCAACATCAGAGGGTAGGTATATTTATAATAATACTTAGCAACTGCATCTACACTTTAGCTAAAAGTAGCTTTTGTTAACTCTCCTAATTAATATTACAGAAAAACATATGAGCAGGTAAATTATACTTATATACATACCAGACGTTGGAATTAGGCTTTAGATTCACTTTTTGTTTTCAGTATCAAGCTATGACACTGGAACATATGGCTAGTCATCAAAATTACTAGTTATGTTAAAAACTGAATTTATTGCAAGACCACTCAGAACACTATTTACTGACAGTGGACAGTTTACTTTTTTTTTAATTTTTTTTTTTTTAATAGGCTGCCAACTGGAGGAGATACTGACTTTTTGGAAGGGAGAGCATCTCCTCCACAGTCATAATGATCCTGCCCCTTCTTTACATCATATCCTACATGCTGTCCTTGGGTGATTAAAATTGCACACACTTCCTAAGCCTCTGTACACATCCCCTGCCTACCACATAAATTCTTACACATAAAATCACATCACTGTCTGCTGAACTCCACCACATCATTAATGGCAGCAAATGCCAGGGCCAGTCCACTACTCTGCTCCTCCGTCCTTCGGATTTTATGCTGACAGACCACCACGCAGCTGGACCACGCAGCTCAGCTCACTATCGTCTCGATCCCTTCATCTCTGAGTGCTCCTCAGAAAGCTTTCGCTACAGGCGGTTCTGCTGCTTCTTTCTGAGAGGCAACATTTCCAGTCACACTCTCCGAGATCGCTGAAGGCAATCAAGTGTGAGGAAGGGGCAAGCGGGCTCTTAACCACTCAGTGAGACAACCGAGGTGTCAGGCGCTGGCACTAGACCGGGCAGGGCTGCAGCAGCACAGAGGACTCCCCGATCGGGGGGACACCCCTCACAACCCCCCACCATCCCCATCGGGACCCGCCGCGCCTCCCTTACCGAGCTGGCGGCACTCGGGCACCCCGCAGTGCTGCCCCACCTCCAGCTCCGCCATGTCGGCGGCACGCAGGAGGCGCAGAGGCAGCGGGGCGGGCAGGGCCGCTCTGCGAGGGGCCGGCGGGAGCCGCCCCGGGGCGGGCGGGGCCGAGGCGGAGCCTGAGCCTGAGCCCGAGTCCGGGCCGGGTTGAACCTGAGCCTGAGCCCGAGCCCGCCCCACGGGCTCGGAGCTCCGGGCGTGCCGGCAGGAGCGGCGGCGTCACCGGGCTCAGGGCAACCTGAGCAGCCCATGTCAGCCCAAACCTCAGCCTTCAGTGGGCCCAGAGCCTGGTGCTCCTCGGGCTGTTCCAGGGGAAAAGAAAAACGCATGATTTGTGCCTTATTTGTCGCTGTTTGCGTCGTCCTTTGGGGCAGAGCCTTGTTCCCGGAGGCAGAGCGGAGGTAGCCCGGCTTCCCGAAGGACTTCCTGCCCCCTGCGACCTGTTGGTGCTACTGGGGCAGAGCCTGGTGCTCCTCGGGCTGTTCCAGGGGAAAAGAAAAACGCATGATTTGTGCCTTATTTGTCGCTGTTTGCGTCGTCCTTTGGGGCAGAGCCTTGTTCCCGGAGGCAGAGCGGAGATAGCCCGGCTTGCCGAAGGACTCCTGCCCCCTGCGACCTGTTGGTGCCACTGGGCTTTCCTTAGCGGCGCACCCACCACTTTTGTAAAAAACCCACATTCCTTCAGAATTCAGTGTTATGTTCCCAGCCCTGACCCGCGTGCACGCCTGTGCCCGAGGGTGATGCCCTCCCAGAACACCTTCCCGCGCCATGTCTCTGGTTCTGGGTTCCTCAGCACGAGAGAGAGAGACATGGATCTCCTGGAGAGGATCCAACAGAGAGCTACAAAATTTTTCAAGGGACTTGATTATCTCCCTTCGAAGAAAAGACTGAGAGAGTTGAGCCTCTTCAGCCTTGAGAACAAGCGACTGAGAAGGGACATCACCAATGTCTATAAGCATCTTACGGGAGGGTGCCAAGAGGCTGGGGTGAGGTTCTCTGTGGTGCCAAGAAATAGGACGAGGCAACAGGCAGAAACTGATGGCACAGGATTTTCCACCTGAATACAAGGAATAACTTTTTTATTGTGTGGATACCACGCAATCGAACAGGTTGCCCAGAGAGCTTGTGCAATGTCCCTCCTTGGAGATACTGAGCCGCCTAGATGCAATCTTGTGCCATGTGCTCTAGGATGACCCTGCGAGAGCAGAGAGGCTAGCCCAGGTGACCCACTGTGAATTCTGCGATTCTGTGACATGGGAAAAAAGTTAGGGGGAAAGCACAAACTCGCAGCCGCCTCCGCAGCGCCGGCCCGTCCCAGGACCCTGCGGCTGCCCCGCGGAGCTCGCCGGCTCCTGCCTCCGCTCTGCCCGGCGCTGGCTGAGGGCGGCGGCAGCTCGGCCTCCGCGGAGCCGCCCCGGGCCCGCCCCGCCGCCAGGTGCGGTGCCGCCGCCGCCCCTGGGCTGAGGAAGTGCTGTCACGGCGTGTGCCGGGCAGGGAGGCTCCTGAGGACCGGGCAGGCCAGACGTTTCCGTCGGCGGGCGCCGAGCTGGGATCGCCGCCATGAGCAAGATCTCCAAGTTCTTTAAGGGGGGCGGCTCGGCCGGCTCCAAGGGCCGCAGGGGACCCTCGCCGCAAGAGGCGCTGGCCCGGCTGCGAGAGACGGAGGAGATGCTCAGCAAGAAGCAGGAGTACCTGGAGACGCGGATCGAGCGGGAGCTGGCGGTAGCCCGGCAGCACGGCACCAAGAACAAGCGAGGTGAGTGCGGGCCGGGCTCCGCGCGATTAAATCCCGGGGCTGGAGCGCCCTGGGTACGAGGGGCACTCGGGTCCCGCCGGGGCCGCGGCTGGGCCGGGGCACCTGGGCCCGCAGGTGTGCGGTGCGCTTCGGCTGTGCGCTCCGAGCAACCATCGCCACACGCCAGGCGGGATGGCGGTTTTGGGATCAATGAGTGTTTAGTGAACTGTGGATTCATATAGCGGGATGGGAATTTGTTATTCCTCACAAAAGTGCTGTCTGTGGTTTCCTGTGCGATTCTCCTGTTCGTGCTTTGCGCCGCAGTCGATGCAAGCACTGGTTGGATACACGGGGGGCAAAGTACTGCTGCTCAGCAGGGGAGGGAATCGCTGTTTAGGGGCTCAGCGTTGGCTGCGCAAGTGGCGAACGAGATGAAGGATGTGCGGATCTCCTGTATATTCACGAATCAATGCACATTATCCCCATTCCTGACAGCTGAGCAACAAAGTGATGCAATGATTTGTCCAAATAATGTAAGAAGTATATGTGCAACCAAAAAAAGAATGATAGCTTGGAGTATTAGTGACTACTGCTCTGGGACGTTGTTAGCTGCAGAGGAGAGGATGCTAAGGGGTCAGAAAGCCTGGCTCCTATGTATACTGATGTTGCCAGCCCTGGGAAGCAAATGATGGTAGTCAGTGTCTTGGGGATATATAGGCCTCAGAGAAACAAGTTAATTACTTCCTGAAGCCGATGGAGGCCTATTTTCCTGAGCTGTATTTTAATTTAAATGCTTAATAACAGAAGAAGATTATTTTGAATTAAAGATTTGTGATGTAACAAGAAAGTAGGTCTTTTGCCTGCTTGTTCTGTTACTCAGTAATTTAAAAAATAATGCCCTGTAACTTTGAACTTGTGCAGAGCTGTGTGTTAGAGGTGTCCTGGTTAGCCCTCTAATGTATTTGTAATAATTTAGCATTTAGTAATTATTATAAAAAGGCAGTTTAACTAAGCTAACTTTTAGTTAAAACGGATTTAAAATTGTGGGTCAAGATGGGACAGATTTGAAGGCACAGTCGAGGGAGTAAAGTCAGTTGAGAGCTCAACTGAGACAGCTGCTCAAGAGAATGGGAGCTCACAATTGTCACAGTTGCCCCAGTCTCACACTATCTAGTCCCCAGGCTTCAGCTGGAGTGTCTTGTGGTCCCTTGTCCAGCTACTGGCACCTCTGTACTGTCATGGTGAGCTAGTTCAGGAAGGTGATCCAGCTGGAAGCTAATTTACTATGGGACAAAGTGACCAGGTGACTCCTGGGGCTGAATTCATTGTGCAAAAGCCTGAGCTGCAGGGCTGATACAAGCAAACATGTTGGATCCTATGACTGTAGTAATTCCTGGTTAAATCCAGACATGCTGCTCTGGAACTTCATCCCAAACCTGAAATATAAGCTGGCACATTTGCAGAAAGAAAAAGCATTTCCTGCCTCACTCCTGCCCTTGTACTGCGCCCTTCCTTTCCCTTAGCAGAGCTCCCTGAAGGGTGTGTTTCAGAAAGCTGGATGTTGTAAAATATTGTGGGGTTTTTTGTCTGGGTTATTCTTTTTACCCAGGATGGTTTAAATTCCACTTACCAGTTGACCTGGTAGCTACATGAGTGCTTGTGCACCTGTGAGTGGGGCACAAAATTTGAGAATTTGTTGGGAAAAGGTGGATCTGCTTCTTCTTTAAATTAGCTGGTTGATGGTGGTTTCAGGTGTGTGTTGGCCTTTTGCTTCAGGCATGCAGCATTTGATATCTGAAGATCGTTGTTTCCACTGCAGTGCTCAATATGCAATTGTCCTGGTTTTTAATCTATTAAATTGTTCATGGAGTCATATTGCAAACTGTAGTGTTGAGCTGTAGTGTTAAAAATAACTGGCTTTTATTTTGTCATTTGCTCGGGGACCTACAGTTAAGAACAATAAAGAGGCAAGAGTAGGGCTAAAAGTGCAGTGGGGCAGCTTCTGTTCATGCCAAAAATGGTTCTAAAACCAAAATGGGATAACTTAAGTACAGTCAGAGGAGAAACAATATGAACCATATGTTGTTTAAAATATAACCTTGCTGTGCCAAAGTGCTTAAATTTAGCAGGATAGTCAGTGAACTTAAATCCCCAATAATATGTCTTCATTTGATATGTCAATTGCTTTACAGTTTAATTACTGTTGATTTACATTGATATATTAGCTAGTGTGTAGTGCTGTATAGCTCAGAGAAAATCTGTGCTAACCACCATCTATTGTAACATTATGTAAACATACAAATGAGAGAATAAAAGTTTTCATCTACATTGCCTTGTTGAAGTAAGGGTTTTGGAGGGACATCGCTGGTTATTTTTAAAGTAAGTTGGTTTTTTTTTTCTGTATTACATTTGTGTAGAAGCCTATGGAAACTAAAATAGGGCTGTCAGCAACTGGAGCAAGATGTATCTAGGGATAGAAAATGCACCAAATTATATGATCTCACTTTTAGGTGCACGAGTCTGAGTCAGTTGCACCAACACAAGAGAGCAGATTCAAGCACCAGCAATTTCTCATGACTTCATATGACTCTTGAATGGGTTTCATGTGACATCAGTAGGCTTAACTTGATTTAAAAGCTGTAATGCATTAGCTATGCCATAGATGTGAAACATCACTGAAATATTCCTGGCTTTTCCTTTATGAAGTATCTCTGCAGTTCCTGTACCTAATCTGAAATTAGCTATACTTTTGATGTGAGGCATTTCCAGCATTCCCCATTAATATCTGATTGTAGCTAAACCACTTGAGGGTTTTTTGTTTGTTGAAATTCCTCCTGAAAAGGAGAAATGTCATGAGAAGCAATATTATTATGCCATGAGAAGCAATATTTTTTTCACAGTTAGCACTGAATTCTAATGTCTCTTCATTCCAGGCACAAACTTTTAAAATCTCTTGCTGTACTTTTTTGGGGTTTCTCAGTTTCAGCTAGTGCATATCTGCCAACTCCATCTACATATTGGCTTTTCCCATCCATTGTTTTAAAGGACATAGAAAAAAATTTAAAGAACAGGAAGTGATACTGAATATTTGAGAAATTTGTTTAAAAGGAAATGTGTTTTCTGAAGCATGCCTGTAATTGTGAAAATAACATACACAAGAATGTGTGTTGTTTCAGCCCGATGTCCTTCACAGGTCCTAAAAATATAAAAATTAGTAAAAAGAATAAAGTTAAGATAAGCCATCCAGAATAGGATTAAATCTTGACCATAAAGAACCACAGAGTACTGCTGAAGACAAAATGTATGAAGAAAGTGGGAATAACAGAGAGGGTTTCACAAGTAGATGCTGCTAAATGTGTTGTATGTTATGATAGGGCAGGTCTTATGTAGCTGTGTAGCATTCCTTTTCAATGAGTTGGGTGTAACCAGGATTGGCTGTGTTTGGCTGTGGAAGCCAAACAATGATGTGGTAGGTGTGTGTTGTGGTGGACAGGACAGTCACACCTACAGCAGGCTGTGGGACAGGTTGGGAGTGAGGGACATAAAGGAAAGCCCTCGGTGTGCCTTTGCTCTGTGAGTTACAGTGGTTGTCCTCTGACTTTCATGATCACATTTCAAGTGTCTTGCCATGAACTGGAATACTTATAACTTGTCCAGCTCATTATTATTCTTGATTTAGCTCCTCAGTTGTAACTGCTTGTGGCTTCCTCCACAAGGCTTTAAGCACTATGAGTGCTGATGATAAGCCTAATTAGGGTCCTATGATTTTTATGGCCTCAGCAGCATTGCCTTCAGCTGTCCCTGGAGTGAGGAAGATCAGAATCTGCGGTCCATGAATCCCTTGCAGGCCTGAGGTGGAGGTTTGTGCACTGTATCCAAGAGTGAGACCTAATATTTTCACAGTCATGTTACATCTTCAGAGGAAACATTCTTTTCCTACTTCAGTAGTTTCCTCATGGGAATTATAAGGATTATTAGACAATTGTTTTATTTCTGCTTCAGAAGATGATGAGATTGTTGGTGCTTTCTGTACTGATGGGTGTTGGTGGTGTGCTTGACAGGTGAAGGTGGTATTACTGCACTGTTGCTTTTCTGTCTGATCTGTCGTGAAACCATGAGAACGGTGCACAACTCTTCCTATGCCATTACTTCTGTTTTTCCTTTTGAAATCTAGATATCAAGTGTGGCCAGGATTCTTATTGCACGCTGGCCATTTCCGCTTCCTTAATAAAGTGTCAGCATTGTAGCGATACTGGAAAAGCATCCTTCTGTGTGTTAATAAAAGGAGTTCATTAATGTGCAAACTTAAACTTATATCATAGTCTTCTTTTGTTCCAGACACCTTGACTATAAAATAAAAACTCATATTAAAAAGATTAGTTCCTAATCTGTGAGCTGTATCCTGCTTACTGGATTCAGGAAATGTGCTAAAGCCCAGCAAAGTGCTGACATCAAAAAATTCGGGAGTTGAATTGGCTTTTTTGGAACACAAAATAAAAAGAGTATGAGACTGTTTTGTGGGTTTTTTTCCTGGAGAAGCCCTCCACCTCTTCCTGAATGAATTGGTGTTAATAACACTTGCTTCCTCAGACTCTACCTCTGTTCAAACTCATCCTCTCCAGGCTGTGTTCCTTCTTTGAGATATTTGGAATGGGGAACACAATTTTTCAGTGCCATTCTTAGACCTTTAGTGGAGTAAGTTTCTGTTCTCTGCTCAATTTCATTATATTTTAATAGATACGCTCTTCTCCAATTTGGTAATTAGAATGCAGTAGCATTCTAAAGCAGAAGCATTTCAGTCCTGTGAGACTTGCACACGAATTTAAAAATGCTTGTAATATGCAGTAGAAAAGCACTAAAATTCTAGGTACTTCATAAAACACAGGAAAATAGATTTCAAATAACAAGGAAATTCTTATAAATTAGTGATAGGAGCTACTGTAGGAAAATACTCTGCAATAAAGGGCATTCATTTAACACAAATCAGGAAAATCATGTAGTGTGGTGTGAGAATTTATAAATGCCTTGGTTGATAAGAAAGGAGTATGAATTTATTTCCTATGGACTGCTTTATTCTGTAAGTCACTGCTAAAACTAAAGAGAAGGAAGATAATATCTTGCACCACAATAATTAGGAAAAGCTGTTTGTGAATAGCTGAAGTTGCAGAGAGTTTAGCTTTTCCTGTGTTTCCTTGATTTGGGTGTAGCTTAATTAAATGATCTTCAGGATTTTGAAAACAACTGCTGTGTGTGTAACTGTGAGCAGCCAATACTAACAGCACTGTTGCAGAGTCCCATTTCTCAAGAACACTGAGTAGAAAGACTGCCCCATGTAGATGCTTGCTCCAGCTGAGTGCTCCTCAGTCCACAGAGCCTCAGAGTCCTCTCTGGCCCAGCTGGTGTCATGCACAGTTTCAGACTGTTACATTTGTCTGGGACCTCTAGATTCCTAACCTAAGAATCCAGGATCAAATTTCATCCAATGAAAGCTAAGAAAGGAAGTGGCTGGTGTCTTAACTCTACCAATACTAAGCATAAATAAGGAAATAATAGGTAGGTAAAGATTGTTTGGGATTAAATCAAAATTAAATATTTTAGAATTGCCAGCAAGAATTTTATAATTCTTACATTTGCTGTGTGCATGACATCATCTGGTGTTTGTGCAACTTCTTCAGAATATGCATGATGTTTGAACCATTCCCCAAAACCTGTGAAAATCTTGGATTTGAATGCCATGATTAATCTGTTGGGATTGTGGTTTGCTGTCCTGAAACATCTCACTGCAGGTGGTGGAAGGCATCTGAGCCTGTGTGAATGCCTGTCCTTGTGCAGCTCATGATAAGCAGTTTTGATCATGTTGATTCAAGCATTTGTCAACAAAGAATTAATTTTTTTAGCGTGCTGTTACACACCATAAATCTGTGTGTAACAGATTCCCCCTCCTTGGGGGAATCTTAATTTCATTTGAAAAGTTGTGTACCCCAGTGTCAAGGTTCAGTGGGCAATTTTAACAGTATTGGAACAGTAGCTGCTGCTGATGGTTGAGCTTGGGGGATTGCAGGGCTGCTGGGGCTGGCAGGCTCTGAATCTGTTAAAAAAATTAAATGTAGGAGACAAGGGAAGAATTGGGGGTGCTAATAACATTGAAAGAAGCCAAACAATGGGTTAACTCAGTCTCGTTTCGTTTGGTGCGATTTTTTAGCCTGGCACATGTATAGTTTGGAAAGGACTGTCATCAGGAAATGCTTGTGGCAAAATTGTGTGTGTTCCACACCCTGAGGCCAAGAAAAAGTTCTTTTCTCCTCATGCTTGTCACGTGCTTTTATTCTGGTAATGATTTACTCTGGGCAGAGTGCGCTGCTCATAACTTAGTGAATATAAAATACTAATCTCGACAATTTACAAAGATCGTGGGGTAGCTGGATTTGACTGTGCCCATGTCTACTAAATTCTTTGTGTTTTTAAATTCTAAGGTTTAAAGATCATGTTCCTAAGTGGTTGTTAAGAAATAGATGAGCTAAAAGCTGGAGAAATCCTTCTCTGATCTAACCCTCCTGCCTAGCTGGGCCATTTTGGCCCTCCATTGCACTTCACAGTTATTGCTGCTGAGACAAAGTTCAGAAAGCACCATTGATGGAGTTGTGGTTGTCATGGCAGAAATTCTTATACTGTCTTCCTTAGGTTTTACTTACATTTTACAGCTTATTCTTTTATTCTCTCTTCTGCTTCTTCCCTTCTGACTTCTCTCTGATGTTTTTCTTTTTCCTTCCCATCTTCCCTGGTTTGCTTGTGTGCACAGGATGGAGTTCAAGATCTCCCACAGTGGAGGAAGAAGCTGCTTTTCCTTGTGATGCTAAAAGGAGTTAATCTAAAAGAGGCTTCCCAGCATGTTCATGCAACAGCCTGTTGGTGATTAACAGGCTGCTGATCTGGTGTGGTCAAAGTTTGTCTCCCTCATAGTAAGGTAGGAGGGTGAGAATTATGAAATTCTGCAGGTCAGCTTGATGCTGAACTACTTGTCCTTGCATTTGCTATGAAAACACACAATGCACTTTGCCTCTTCCCATTACAGCTGCCTTACAAGCACTGAAGAGAAAAAAGAGGTATGAGAAACAGTTGAATCAAATTGATGGGACACTTTCGACCATTGAGTTCCAGAGAGAGGCATTGGAAAATTCCCACACCAACACAGAAGTGCTCAAGAATATGGGTTATGCTGCACAAGCTATGAAAAAAGTACATGAAAATATGTAAGTGTTTTCTAGTAGCTTCCAAGTTGAACTTACTAACCACTTTCAAATTATTCCATTACTACAGACTGTTGTATCAAGTTAGTTTTGACTTCATTTTTGGTTTAGGCATTGAATGTCAGGAATGCTGTTAGTGCTATAGTGTTATATTTGGCAGAAAAATGTAATTTCCTAACAATAAATCTAGAAGGAAGTCCACTTAACTGGTGAGATCTGTTTTTTTCAGTCTGTCTTGGCAGTGGAGAGTGGCCTCTGCCCTTGGTTTATCTAGAAGAAAATCTATTCATAGAAATTAGGTGGACTCTTTTCCTCAGAATCCATAAGCTTGACTGTGGGATTCAAAGTACTAATTAAATGCACCTCCTTTCCCCACACCCCCCCATCCTCCCCCCAAAAAATTATTTTTTCTTTTTTTTCCTATGTCTTACATTGTTTCAAGGGGTGTTTTTCTGCCTGAATAAACAGAGTTAAATCAGAAGGGTTATTCGGGGAGAAATAAACAGGAACTGAAACAATAACAAAGTTAACAATAAGGGGAAACGTTTAAATGGGGTGCAATTCTGTTAAGTTCTTCCCAGTTCTGGTGAAAGCTTAACATCAAAAAAGACCCATAAAATCATATAATACTTTGGGTTCAAAGGGACATGGAAAGATAATTCTGTCCAAACACCTTGCAGTGAAGAGGAGCATCTTCAACTAGATCAGGTTGCTCAGAGTCCATCCAACCTGACCTTGGATGTTTCTAGTGATGGGGTGTCCACCATTTCTGGGCAACCTGTTCTGGTGCTTCACCACCCTCATTGTAAAAACCTTCTTCCATTTAATCAAATCTAAATTGACCCTCTTTTGGATTAAAGCTTTTACCCTCTGCCCTTCACAACAAGCCGTGTAAATGTTTATCCCCATCTTTCCTCTAAAGCCCCTTTAAGTACCAAAGAGCCTGTAAAGATGCTGACCTGGGGGATCTGCCCATGGGCTGTGACTGGCTGGCAGAGGTATGAGGAGCACAGAGAGGGAGAGACAAACTCTGCTGCAGTTTGACTTTTGTTATAATCCCAACATGGAAGTAGCTGGTGTGGGTGTGTGTGTGGAAATTATTCCCTGTGAATTCTGATGTTTGTAGAGTCATGGGCATAAAAAGAAAACAGGATCTGTTCAAGTGAGTGTGTTCTGTAGGATTTGAATGATACATCTTTTAAAAAAATGTTTCCATGTTACCTTGCCAGGGATTTGAACAAAATAGATGATTTAATGCAAGATATTACTGAACAGCAAGATGTCGCCCAGGAAATTTCCGATGCTATCTCAAACAGAGGCACCTTTGGTGATGAGTTTGATGAGGTTAGTACTTCAGCTCTGTGGGTTTTAGTTCCATAGTTATTCTGCTGTGCAGTGGTTTGTTTCTCAAGAAGTGTGGATGTGAAATTCCTTGGTTCTACCTTACCCTATCTAGGACAATTGTAGAATTTTATTATAAATATAAAAAGTAAATAAAACCATTATATATAAAATATATAATGTACTAAATAAAAATCTGTAGATGTAAAAACAGAAAAAAAAATGTATCAATTTTAAGAAAAGCATTTTTAACTGCACTCCTGTAGTTATTGTTCTCATAGTGACCTTGAAAGAAGGTCACTAAAACATGTAATTTGTTCTACTCCAAGTGGACACTGAAACATATAATTTTTTGTTGCTCCAAATAGACATCCATTTGACTTAAGTGCATGTCCCTATGTCATGGACAGTCTGCTGTTCATAATTCTGAATATTTGGACCATTTTTTTACGGTCATTTTTAGTGCTCGGAGATGTAGGTCCTTTCCCTGTTGCCCAGACCACAGAAGTAGCTCTGACAGGTAGAACTAATACCTGTTGGAGGCAATAAGGTTTCATTCTGAACCTCTTTTCTTCTGAAACCCTCACAAGGCATTTAGGATCTTCTCAAAATTTGTTGCAGTAGCTTTCATCCAGTGCCCCCAGATTTGATTTTGTACATCTAAAAAGGATATAATTTATTTCTGATCCAGCCATATTTGAGGACTCAAGGGTCAAGGTTACTCAAAATTCTTGTAATCTCTGGAATGCAGAGATGGGTGTCAAGCTCAGTATCACAACCAGTTTTGTTTTGTTTTTCAATTTTGTTTCAAAATGGCCAAGCACTAAGAATCATTTGAAGAATGTCCTGAATACTCAAATCATTCACTGTATTCCCCACTAATTTGTTCCTATGTTCCCAAATGGACAACAAAGAAAAATAGAAATGCTATATTGCACATTTTGCTTGATTTGGGAGGAAGAGGGAGTTTCATTCAACAGTTATAATTTGTTGAAAATAATAATGAATCTTTGTATTTTGTTTCCATTACCTGTTTTTCTGTATTTCCCCTTTGAATGTAAATAGACTTTCCAAGAAACATTTGGTCATTACTGGCACAAGGAATGGGATTTGGCCTGAGCTTCAAACAATTGAAAAATATCCTGCCACCCAAACATCTGTACAGTGTCTTACTTTTCAACAGTGCTTAACTTTTTGGAGTCTAGGCTTAGTAAGCATGTTGTAGATTGACCTGGAAGTTCCCAAGGGATCCCAGTTGAAGCTGATGTGCATTGTTCCTGTTTGGGAAATAAACCCCTGTCACCTGGGGCATCGTTTTACCAGCCTTTGCATAGGAGCCTAATTCTTAGAGCACTTGGCAGTAACTGGGAAACCTGGTTTGCAGGTTACTGCACCTTAAGAGTGCTAGAATAAATGACTTAATTGCTGGGATATAAGGTGGTTAGTGTTGAAGGATAATATTTGTTTTAATTTTTTAAAGGATGTTTTTTCCATGCACTTGTATGCATTTTCTCTTCACACATGTGCTGTGGCTGTAAGGAGACCATGGAAGTGTGTGATTTCTCCTGCTCCAGGCACAGTAACATAAGAGTTTCTTCTCCCTGGGTTGGCACAGTGTATGTTTGCCTTAAATTATAAAACCATGAGAAAATAAATGCAGGTATAAAGTCCTGTGGTGGCTGTGCAACTATCATTTTAACTTCTACATTGGCGATAAACAAAGTGTAAATGTGTAGGCAGAGCCCATTTCAGTACCTAATAGCTCTTTCTTTACTACTTTTTTGACACTTACCACACCCCTCTCCAGTTGTTTTTGCCCATTTTTCTTTTAAATCATTTCATCAATGTGGCAAAGGTCCATTTCTCCACATATATGTAACATTTAGCTTCCTTTCTTTGGGAAATTTCAGCTGAGGAATAAGTTCCTTGCTTTTTTAAAAAGCGTACAGCCTTTTTATTTTTAGCATTATACAAGTGGATTAGATCATCTGTCCAAATCAGCCTCTGCACCTAAAAGCCCACGAATGCTGCGTGCTTCAAGGGTGAATACAGGACCCTGGAGGACAGTTTTGATTCCAGTGCTGCTTTGAAATCACATATAATCCTGCACTTATGTGATAGGGCTGAAGCATAATGTTTAATGACAGTCTGCCTTATAACCAGTGGAAGGTGTTTGCCTTTTAAAATGGGAGAAATGGCATGTTAAAGTTAGAATCCATTGAAGAATACAGGCTCTAGATATGGAATAAACCTGAGGACAGCAGAGTAGAGAGGCTTTTTACTCCCGTATTTGCCTTTTTGGCATGTATTGTACTGCTGTTAGTTTTGTTTTTAAGTTTATTCCTTGTCCTGTTTCTGACTTTCATTGTCCTATTTTCAGTGTTCAGTTAAGGCTTACTTAACTGCTCATACTTTGTAAAAATTGCACATTTAATATACTGTTTCTTGAAATGCCCTTTCAGGTATAAAGTGTTTTTTCAGTAGTACTTTGCTTCATGGTGGTTTATTGTACCCTTGCGTGTAATCACTGTCAGAATTTGTAAATAATTTTTTCCTTGAATTTAGGATGAGTTGCTGGCAGAATTAGAAGAACTGGAGCAAGAAGAACTGAACAAGGGAATGAGAGATGTCAGGCTGCCAAGTGTTCCGTCCACATCGCTGCCTTCTCACCCTGGTAAAATGCCTGCTTGCTATTTTACATTTCTCATCATTGAGCCGTGCTGGGAGAAAGGGGAGAGGAAGAGGAGAGGGTTTCAGATATGCATTTAACTCTGTTATAACTTTCAAAATGTTATAAATTCCTTTTCCTATTTTTGTATCGGCTTAACAGAAAAAGCAGAGTGGATTTCCATTTTGCTCTGTGAAAGCATTTAGGACCAAATTCTCTGTAGATTTGGGGTGACAAACTCAGGGAACTTGACCTTGCACATACACACATACTGAGATGTAGTAAGATAATTGAAAAATGGTCTTTTTTGCCTTTTTTCCCCCTTTTTTTTGGCAATTCAATCCTTAGTTTCTTTCAATTAGTCTGACCTAGTTTCCAAATGTTTATGTCATGAAGATCCAGCTTTGCAGGGTGGTGGTTTGATATTTTCCACTGGTATTTTAATTAGAAGTGAAGGAGGGATTGGGAAGTACATATTTAAAGACATATGTTCATTCCTTTGCTTTCTTTGTACTGAACAGGCTTATTCCTGGTATTAAGCTGTAGTTTTATTTTTCTGTAGTTCTGCCCTGTTCATTTTGAATTCAGCCAGAGGCAGTCAACTTTTACTATGCTTTTCACTGTCAGTTGAAAGACTTGCTGTGTACTGACATTAGTAAAAGAATAAAAATACTTGATGGTAAGGACAGCACATATGTGACACAGGTGGTTTATAGTTTCTGCTACAGAACAGGTTACCTAGACCAGCTCAACTCAGATACTATGTGTTTTGGCAGATTACACTTAAATCCTGAGAAGCAGTTTAAAATGTTCAAGCTGAGACTGTGGCCTCATCTACTGAACCCAGTTGCTGAATAGCTTGTAAAAAAAAATAGATTTAGAAAAACAGTGAAAATTCAGTCTGGCCATTTATGATTTGTTCATATATTGTCTTCCAGAGCTGTGTACTGACATTAGTAAAAGAATAAAAATACTTGATGGTAAGGACAGCACATATGTGACACAGGTGGTTTATAGTTTCTGCTACAGAACAGGTTACCTAGACCAGCTCAACTCAGATACTATGTGTTTTGGCAGATTACACTTAAATCCTGAGAAGCAGTTTAAAATGTTCAAGCTGAGACTGTGGCCTCATCTGCTGAACCCAGTTGCTGAATAGCTTGTAAAAAAAATAGGATTTAGAAAAACAGTGAAAATTCAGTCTGGCCATTTATGATTTGTTCATACATTGTCTTCCAGATCCAGCTGTGCCAGTTGACATTTTTATTAAACCCAGACCATCTCCATGTGCTTCTCACTATTTTAATTTTCCATATCCATCTGTATGGCTGCTTTAGGCAAGATGAGCTGGTTACAATTATGTAGTTCAAGGCTGTGAAAAACTGGCTTATGTTTTCTGCTTACTGTTACACAGTAATAGCAAACTTAGTCCAGTTGATGGATTTATAATACGAGATGCAGTTGATGGATTCTAATTGGAGATGCATGTTGCCCTCCTGATTTGGAAGATGAGGAAACCGCAATGAAGCGAGGCGTAGTGACCTTCCCCAGTCACACAGTGAACCTGTGACATTTGCAGAAGAGGCACTGAAGCTGTGGTCCCCCAAGTGCTTTTCCCAGCCCTAGTCCCTGAAGTGGTAGTTGCAGTTCCCCTCTAGACGGCGGCTCCTAGCCCCGTGGCTGCCTCAGGTGGGACAGCTGGCTGCTGTAAAGGTGCACACGCAGGGGTTGGACCCACTAAGTGTTCCACTCTGGCTGGAGAGATGCCGGTCCTGATGTGCACAGCCCACAGGTAGAGGAGGCAGCCTGAGGCTGAACCTTGGTGCTTGGCTATCTAGTTTGCAGGTCAGCAAATGAAGCCAGTTTGAGTGAGGTTTTAGTTTAGTGAATGCAGATGATGTGGGATAGGAGATTTGGGTACAAAGTGTGTGTAGTACCTGATACAGAGCTGGGAATTGTTGCAGTGACCACAGCAGTTAACTGATGTCACTTGAGCAAAGCAAGTTCAGGAATGTCTTTCTCCATTTAATAAATGACCCCACCCATTAAAATGGGGTGAGTTCATCCAGAGACTTGCATGTGCAGAACCTCTCAGCACTATTTGGAAAGGTAGCAGGATGTGCAGCTGGCCAGCATAGGTGACTTTTCTTGTTTACATGGTGGTGAGAGAACTGACAGCATTCTTGTGGGCCTTTTCTGACTGTGTCAACCTTTAGAAATTAAATGCTTTTTCTATGTGAGTCTTTTAGGAGGAATGACATCAGACCTATTTTGTGAACTTCAGAGTTCTATACAAAATAATGATGAGGCATAATCACATTTCTTATGAGCTTCATTCCTGCATTACTCATGTTCAGCTTGCTACTCAGTAAATTGGTCTGAGATCTTCAAAGAGAAAAGCACTATGCAAGTCTTCATGCTAACAGATAGAATGGTTCTGACTGTTACATTAATTGATGGTTATTGTCTTTTTATCTGCAGCATCGACCAGGAAAAGAGCAGAGGATGAAGATGAAATGAAGCAACTGGCTGCCTGGGCTTCATAAGAGCATGATCTTTTTATAACAACAAACATTATAGTGCAGAATGTAAAGAGCTGTACTGCTGTTTTATAACCACATTGATGTATTGTGGTTGCATTTCATACAGGCTGGGTTTTTTATGGCATGTCTTGCTGAGACTAGTGTTACTGCCATATTACAAAACTAGCTTAAAAACCAGCAAACAAAAGAATTAAGTAGTTGCCTAAGCCTTCAGGCATATTTTTTTAAAGCCTCATCAAGAGATTTGTTTTATTATTAGTATCAGTTTTTAACAGATACTATCTTACCATATCTGTTGGTTCATAAAACCCATGTGCCTCACTTATGCTCAAAGCTGGATTAATTTTTGAAATGAGAAAGTTAAGTAAGTCATCAGGGCCCTCTGACTAGAGGGTTATTTGGTTCAGACTATTTGAATATTAGCAAAACAGCTTAATATGTGTCCTCACTTGCAAGTTCTTTGAGCCCAAGAACTAATAACTATTCATTTGGACATGAAGATTCAAGCAGTCTGCCTGGAGCAACTTATGGTGTTCTAGATATTAAGAGGAAGCTCTTCTATAGGCTTATTGAAGTGGGATGTGTTATTTGTTTTGTTTTGACTGGCCAAAATGTCCCATGCACTTCTATAGGTCAAGTTGAATTGTATTTTGGACTATTTCTGATTAGGTTACAAAATTACAGTGATCAAGGAAAGCAAAATGTCTAGGTTCTTGCAGATTCCTGCCAAACACTACTGATTTTCATTAAGCCTGTCAAAACTCCAGAAGAGATTTGACCTTCCTGTGTTCTTTTCCTCTACCCTGTCTTTCTAGGATGAGTCTTTACTTTGTATCATAATGTTCATCCTCATCAAAGGAATTAGCAACACGTTTTTAGTCACAGAATTTCAAAATAGTTTTAATTTCTGAGCATCTGGTTCTTTTCTCTTACTCAGTTTGTGAATGGAAATAATACCAGTGTGTTGCATTTGCAAGGCCTTTTTAAACCCTGGTTAAAAGCTGATTCTGGGTTGCTTGTCAAGTTGGTGTGTTACTGTCCTGGTTTAGCCTAAGTTAAAAATGCCATTCTTGAGTGCTATAACTGCTACATATATATGGAGAGATTGTTCAAACACAACCCATAAATTAAATAGGCTGCTTTAACAAGGTATTAAATAACGCTTAAGCTCTATGCTAGTAGCCTACTGTCAATTACAAGGAAATAGTAGAACAGTGTGGAGTTCCTAGGGGTGTAGGAAGCACAGTCCTTGATCTAGGTTTCTTGTTTTCAAATGAATTTAAATTTAGTGATGACTGAACCACTTGGGGAATAGTGGTGGACTTGGTTTCTGTAGATCTTCAGCAACATAAGACTGACCCCTACTCCTGCAGGCTTTATCCTGTGATTTGCTGGGTGTTCAGCTTCAACAGGCTTCAATAGCCTTCAGCTTAGTGGATTTTAGCTTAAATATAAGCAAATATGTGTTTCTAGACATGGTCTGCTCAGAGCCTTTCAAGTTGAGCCCCATGGATGAAATCCAAAATATATAAACCCTGTGGAGAGATTAACTTTTTCAGGACTTCCATTCTCTGTGGAGGATTTGCTTTTGGATTGTATCTGTATGAGAGCTGAATCAAACCTTGCCACTTTGGATAATTTTCTTACTGGAAAAAAGTGGGTGTGTTAATTCTGTCCTAAAATTTGGAGGTACCAAGAAAATTGTCCCTTTTTGTTGAGAGTAGAGGAAGTTTTAATTTTTGTTTAAATACAAAATAAAACAGGGAAAAAAAAGAGAAAAATTGCCTTAAATTTAAAAATACATTTTGAACAACCAAATACTAACAAAATGCTACTTGGTTTTAAGGCTTGCTGAAATTCAGCATGAGATACTAGCTGAAAGCAGGAATATTTAGTAAAATAGCAAATATTCTAAGTTATTTCAAATCCATTTGCTAACCCTTTTGGCTTGAATCCTGTGTTCAAGGTGTGCAGTTTATTCAGGTCTCTGAGTTATGTACAGAACATATTAGCACACATTGGGTGTATGACTGTGCAAGGCTGGCAGTGTGGACATGGACGCTTCTGGTATTTCTAAATATGAGGCCATGCCAACACAGTCCCATAGTTAGTTTGGAAAAGCTGGTTTCCAGCCCCTTTTCTTGTTTGAATTAGTAGTTTAACAATACTCAGCTCTTACATAGGTAGCTCTTGGCATATTTGAAGTGCTCTACAACCTAATGGGTCTCTAAGCTTCAATTTTGAAACTAAAGTGACTTTCAGTCTGCTTTGGAAAATGTGGGCTTGCTGTTTTTGAATATGAACTTTCCATGTGAACACCCTTCCATGGAGACAAAATAATCCTGTAGAGATCTTCTCCTTTGCAAACCAGCATTTGACTGCTTACTTCCAGCAGTGTTTTGGCCAAGTGTTGATCCTGAAGAAGCTTCAGGTGCGTTCAGCTTATTAATGTTTAGACCAAGCACTTTAAAAACAAAACTTTTGAAAGGTGAAGAAATGAGACTGAATATTCAGGTGAGCTGCTCTGAAAGCCTGTGGATAGTGGCTGGTGATGCAGAAAGACAAACTCATGTACCAGTTCACAGGTCAGGATGTGAGGTTGGTGAAATTATACTCAGAAACACTGTAGTGATGCACAGAAAGGAAAATACACCGTGGACTTCAACAAACAAACTGGAGTGCTTGTTGCCATATTTTTTTTGGACACCAGTTTTCTTCAAGGGAAAAGGGTTGTAGGGATTTAGTTCAGCTGAGGGAGTGGCTCTTTCCTGTGTAAATTCAGGTAACAGTGGGACGAATGGCTCTTTCTTATTTGAACATATGTCTCTCTTCATGCCAAGATGGTATTTGTTTAGTATGTAAGCAGCTGAGAGTGAATAGTGTCAATGTGTTATTGTAAATGTACCCTATTAACTGGAACATATTTTACAGGAGGACTGTGGCAGCAGATGGTGTACTATAACTGACTTACTTTCTTGTTGCTTATTTATTCTGAGATTGTTTTTTTTTTCTCCTAACAGGCTTAGACATTTTTAACCTGGATAACTTTAAAAAGGGGAAAAGATATTAATAAAAAGTGAAACCAGTTCATGTATGTATATATATACACACACTGTAAATAAATATTTTGGTGTCATGTTGGTGTTACATGTTTTTATTAAATTTCTTTTCCTATCAGGCAAAATTCTAAGTACCCTCCTTATACTGTCATTAGGATATAGTGCTCTTTTAAAGGACGTGAGAATATTTTGAAACATTTTTTCGATGTATTACTCTTTCAACAGCCAGTAAGAATTCAAGAATTCTTTGAAGTTGATTTGGTTTAGAAAACAACCAATCCCACCCCAGTGTAAGCTGTGGGGTTTGGGCTGCATTCCTTCACACTTAACCATTGTCTTGCAAGAAGTTATTTTAATTTAATATATCCAAAATGCCTCCCTCTCCTCCCCTCTGACCTGAAGATCTCATCATTGTTTCAGAAATATGTGTTTTGCTCTTTCCAGGCCTTCCTTGAAAGGAAGAATGATCAGGTCTTTTAAAAATGAAAAACAAAAATATATGATAGGCAAGGATGAAGTGAGACAAATACAAAAGGCATTTTTTTCATTTATCTTATTAGAATCCCTTTAAAGTCTGTGTGTGTGTATAGTGTCTCACCTTATGTACTCACACATATATTTACATGTAAGTATGAAGTGCTGGAGCAGTGATTTAGGACCACCATTCATTATCTGGTGTGGAAAGGTTTCAATTGCTTGGGCGGTTTCTCTTTTCCTCTTTGTGAGTCCTAAGGGCTTTGTCACAAAATGCCAAGGAGTTGCTGTGGTGTGAGCACTGCTGTCTGTGTCTACAGCTGTGGGGAGGTAGAACTGGATGAGTGTGCAGGGGGAATATTTAGAAAATCTCACTGTCTTTCATGATGTACAGCTTATTTTAATTATGTAATTTTTTTAGAAACATAAGGAGAAAAATTTAGTCTTAAAAATTATTTAGCAGGACATCTTAAGAATTACAAGTAGTATAATTTCATGTAGCTGTCACATTTTCTCACATCTGTCCCCAATGCAGAGACTATGGCAAGACCCACCTTCATAGCGCTGTTGAGTCAGGTGTATATTGTAGGAAAAGTGTAACTTAATGTGACCTTGATCATAGTTTAAATGGTTTATTTTATTATCAGCATGTGGTTACATTGTAACCACTGAACTATACTCTTAGAATCAATATCTGCAGATCAAACTAGATTATACAGTTATGAAATGCTAATATGTGCCTAGAAATTTCTGAACAACCTTGTCTACCTAGGATGACTGTGTCTGGCAGGGTCACAGATCCCCTCTGCTGCCCTGCTTCCCTCCTCTCCTGCACACTACACTTGTGTTTTTGTCTTTTGCTTGTATGTATGCTAGCTGACTTTTCCCCCTGCAACTGGAAGTCTTCTGATAATTCCCTGGTTGCTGTTTATTACAGTTGACTGTCAAATTCCTCTTTACCAAGATAAACTTTGGGCAAATGCCATCTTGGGGAGTTTGGGCTTGACACTTACCCAGCCCCTTGCAGCCTGTGCTGTCTCAGCAGCCACTGCTCCCCAGGCTGTTTTTAGGGCAGCAGGGCAGTGTAGGTACCCCTCAGCTGGCTTTGTCAAAGGGCAGGCATCCAACTCCCTAGGATTGAAAGGCAAGTTGAAGATCTGTGGTTTGAACTAAATTAAATCAAATAGGTGGTATTTCATTAAATACTTGCTGTCTGAACTGGTGGTGTGCTCCCATGGAGGTGGTGTCAGTACCTCCCATTCCCATTGCTGTGACATCAGCTTTCAGCATGTAAGTCTTAGGGGGCAAGGAGTGTTTCGTGGGTTCAAACAGGATTTACAACTCAGGGTACCCTGTGTTTAGCACCCTTTCGTAAGTCTTAGGGGGCAAGGAGTGTTTCGTGGGTTCAAACAGGATTTACAACTCTACCCTGAGTTTAGCACCATTTTCTCAAAAAATTAAACTTGCACTTTAGGAGTAAAGTGAGTGCTCAGATACATTTAATTTATACATATATCCAGATATCTTAGCTTTACTTTTGTACTCAGCTTACTAAAGAGACCTTGGTGCAGCTGTTGAACAAATTAAACTCAGCTGGGACTGCAGATATATAGGCATGTGTAGGGTTGTTGTATTACCCCATACCTACCTATTTTCTGTACCCTGTGTGTGTAGGGGGTGTTGGAGTGCCTGGTGTTGCTGCTTTGCTGCCCAGCAGCAGTGGTGAGTCCATCAACGCCAGGGATGGAACTCTGCAGACCTCCAGGAGGAGCTCTGGCTTCAGCATACAGCAAGAAACTCCAGCAGGCTGCAGAGGCTGCAGTTTTCTCACAGGACCTGATTTCAGTCTTACTGCTCCTGCTGGAGGAAAAGGCCTGCCTGGAATGTTATCCCGTGAGGACGGAATCCCCAGCTCTGTCCTCAGACCAGTGGACAAAGCTGCATCACCCTCCTTCTCTGTGCCACCCCTGGGAGGAGCGGCGGCGTGGGCGTGACCCGTCGATTTCTCCCCACCTGAGCTGATTCTTCTTAATAAAGGTATTAAAAAGGAGAAAGATCTCCTGCCCATTTATTTCATGGAAGTGCTGCTCAAACACCAGGGCTGAACCCCTCCCATTCTTCTCACTCCTCCCATAAATCCCTACTTGTTCAGAGCTAAAATGCTCTTTTAAATACTAATCCATCTTCTTGGCTGCTTCTCTGGCTTCTGTCTCTTTTCTTCCCTTCCTCTGTCTCTGGCCACCTTGACACCCAGCTTTGTTCCCTGCTCTGGACTAATGCAGGAGCTCAGAAGCATGCAGCAGTTTACCAGCCCCCTCTCTACACACTCAGGCCAGGGCAAAGAGCTAAGACCAACCTCAAAAGTTTAAATCTGTTAAAAATACTAATTTTGAAGAAGTTTAATACTGGCTTAGTGATTGGTGCCTTGCAGTGACCAGCTGCAAGCTGGATGCCATTGGAACACACTGAGGACCCTGAATTGCAAGAGGAATGTCTTGGTCAACCCTGTCTCAGACCCTGTGAGGGTTCAGAGCATGTCAGTCATAGTGAGGTAACCAGTGCTACTTTGGGTTAGGTGGGAACATGTGGGACATGCCTACAGGGAGGTATTGCAGCTGCTGGTTTTGAGGCTGTTGATGTTCATGTGTAAAATTGATCACTTTGAGTTATTGAGGATTTGGATCTTAAAAGGTAACTTTACCAAGGAGAGGGTTTATTTGGCACAGGAAATTCAATCTGAACTGACACCTTCTTAACAGCTGTAATGTAGTTTCAGAAGTTCATAGATAAAACATAGGTTGGAGATACCACCTTGCATTTTTCAGGTTAAAACCTTCAGCTCTCAATGCTTTGCAAGCAGTCAGCAAAATATTTTAGTCAATTCAGTTTACTGACCTAGGGAAAAAAAATCTCCCTATGTAAACCAAGGGGTTCTGGAAAAGGTTTCTAACAGCACTAACCGGAGAACAGATCTTATCTGTATTGTAGCAGACACTTGTGGTTGAACACAAAAGATTTAATTTTATCAAGAAGACAATAGGAGAGAAAAAATGATGGGGGAAAATGATAACAAGTTGAGACACTAATTTATGTAGCCTGAGAATCTGTCTAGAGCACATATTGTGTCTGAATAAACTGAAATCTGAGTCAACAGCTGCTTCACCAGAGCAGAGCATAGAAGCCTCTTTGTTGAGAGAAGAGATCTTGTCCTGTGACCTTTGGATAATCGTGAGTCTTGTGTAACTCACGTCATTTGAAAAGTGAAAGATGTTGGTCTTTCCATGGTTTTCTAGACTCAGATGTGAAACTGGTCTCACAGAGGATGCCAGTAGTGAACTACAGCATGCTGACACCAAAAATAGATAAAAGTAATTATTTGCACATTCTGTTTCTCATGTTAACTCACAGCAAAGTTGAGCTGAATTTTTGATTGTTTAATGCTCTTTCATCATACATTACTTTGCACATTAATTTTGCTGCATTATTAAATTATTTTTTAATTGCCTGTTTAGGTAGGAATAACAAAGTCAGATATGCCCAGTCATTTTCTGCAGTTATTTCTACAAGAAACACATTTTTAGGCTGCTTTTGTACACCTAAGCAGGAGCAATGTCTCTATAGGCACACAAACATCTCACTGAATCTTAGTAATTTTTTTGCGAAAGATTACACAGAATGAGATAGTTTTCTCATCTGTTTTTTCCAATGCAAATTATTATCTCCTTGCCAAATTAAAATCTAAGAGGAAGCTCCTGATGTTTTTGTTAGGTTTACAATTATCCTACAAGCTGTGCTGCAAGATTTCTAAATTCATAATGCACATCCGCACACAAAAAATAAATGTCTCAGGGCAAGACTTCTAAATGCACAAAGCAGCTGCCATAATAGGGTAGAGCTCTTGCCTATTGCCTCTGCTTGTCCCTGTAACAGGTGTATTTATCCTGCAGAAGGAGGGGGAAATGGAGACTCCATCACACCACAAACAATCCACCCCATAACCTGGTTACCAGAAATGCCTAGAAAGAGCCACAAGAAATCTAGGAGGAGAGATCCTGTAGTTTTGCCACATGTTGCAGCTGCTTCCTATCTGTCTGTCTATCTATCTATCTATCTATCTATCTATCTATCTATCTATCTGCCTATTGATATTTCAGACAATGCAAAGCAATAATGAGATAATGAAAGGTCAATATGCAACCTTCACCCAGTAGATGCTTGGCAGATGAACAATGCTTGGCAAACCCACGTTAACTGCCAACCAACCAAGCAAGCAGTGTTTGTTTCATAGTCATCCTCAACGTTTCTATAAAACAGCTGTGGCAGCTGTGGTTTCTTCTTAATGAATGAATATTAATGAATAAATTCTTAATAAATGAAATTAATGAAAAGCATTAATCCACATGGGATGGAGTAAACAGAGGCCTGTTCCTCCACCACATGCAAGCATCCTAGTGTGTTCAATTTGAGCTGGTAGAATAAAGGAATATTATAAACAAAGAAGCAGCAAATAATTTATAACTAAGGATATTTAAATGTACTTGAAATCCAGTTGAGATATCCCAAGACAAAGTTCCTGTATTGTAGAGGCAAAAGTCTCACTAGATCAGCAAATCATCTAATTTTAGCCTGCTGACAAGTCAAGGGGGTCAGCAGTAACCCTAGGACAGCATCAACTGACTTACTGTGCAATTAGGGTGAATCATGTAATTGCTTTCTTCCTCAGGTTCCTTGTTTGCACAGCAGAGGGAAATACAATACCTATCTCTCAGATACAAAGTGGGGACAAACTTTGTTTGGCGAGCACTCTGGTGATCCTCAAGTCAAACAAGCGCTGAGTATGAATCAGCAAGCCTTTAGGGTTTCCATGAAGAGCTTAAAAGGGCTAAAAAGGGGAAAGGTCTCCGTGAAGATTGTGTTGAAAACCAGGAAAACATAGGTTGGAGCACTGCTTTTCTTTTAGAGGCTTAGAAAAGGGTTAAGGTGCAGAACCTTTTAACTTCCCTTAAAATAGATGAGATTTGGCCACTGCTGAGAGTTGATTCCAGAATCCCATTTATTAGGCCAATGTTTTGATCGGTCTCTGCTAGAAGGAAGACCCATGCTGAGGAGTGATCTCTTCCTGACAGGTGATGCCTATGACAGGTGAGGTCCCTGTCTCCCAAAGCCAAAGGGTTCAGCTCTGGCTAGCAGGAACTTCTAAGGACTGAAATTATTACTCCAAGTTCAGCACTCCCAGGTCCACACCTCCTCCTTCTCCAGAGCCATGCTGCCCTGCTTTGCAGTTTGTGATAGCTGCAAGCCATACCAAAATTCCAGCCTGGGCTGGATGCTCTGATGTGTTTAATGAGACAGAAAAGGCACAAGTCATACAAACAGGGGCAGGAAAACAGTGAAGATCTGGGTTATACACAAGAGAAATGCACTGAAGACCATTTTTCTCAATGTCAGGGGGAGGTTAAAGGTATAAAAGGACAAAGAAAAGCTTTGCCAGTTGAGTTAGAACATCACTAGTTTTCCTGAATCTTAATTTCAGTGTCAGGTGCTATTCTGTTGCAGAAAGACTACTGAATGTAAAAATTTCTCATTCTCTTAAATAGGAATAGCATACACATCAGGCTGATTTATCCAGCTGAACAGAATTACATTTGAGAACTCAGCCAATTATAGAGCTTCTTCAGCCTTCCTGTTACATGACAGTGAAAAATTCTTTTCTTGGAAACATCCTGCTTGTGCACATCCTGTGCTCTGGGCAGCATCAGTGTAACTCTGCCTGACACTTGTTAAACAGGATTCTTCAATCCTAATATCACTTTGTTTTGATGATGCTGGATAAACCTGCAGTTTGGGGCTTTTAACTATGTCCACCAGAAGAAAAAAGATGCTTTGTATGTGACACAGAGTTATGCTTAGACATGTCTCCTGACAGCCTTTTCCTGACTCTAGAACAACCATCAGAATGGTTCTGAACTCATCAACCCAAGGAGAAAGTTAAAGAGAAACATTTTGTATTCCAGTATAACACTCAATATACCCAGCTGGAGAATAATCTGTAAACTCACCAACAGTCACTATTACTCTGAGGATGACATGTTTTGTCATTTGTATCTATTACAAAATAAGGATATTTAGAGATACATTAATATTTTATTGCTTAGCATAAAGCATGTTTATGCCAAATGTTTAGCATTTCTCCTATTTTTCCACTGCTCTGAATCCACAAAGTTGCATCAGAAACAAAAGGTAAATAAGATCTTGGCAGATCAAAAAGACTGGGCAGAAGCCCTGGGCTCAGTGTTTTCTTTGCAATGCAGAACCTGAGAAGGACTGAACACAAAAGGTTGTCCTCCGAAACAAGACTGGGATAAAGGTTAGCACAGTGAGGCTGGCAAAGAAGCACCCGTGCTGTGGGAGAAGGTGTTCCAGAATGGGTTACAATTAACACAGAGCCTAAACCACTCACAACACAGAAACTAACAAGTAGTGGAGAAGCACTTCTGGTCAACACACGAACGAACAAGTTTTTACTTTTGAAAGGGGACAAATGTAAACTCTGGACAAGTTTCTCTTGTCCTCTTTCCCTTCTGTCTTTCCCATTTTCTCTCATCTTTCCTCTAGGAGGTTAAGATCCTATGCATTAACAATGTTTTGAAGACCATAAAAACATAGAACCACTGACTCCAGTGGTCAGGACATTGACTGCTCAGCCAGAGTACAAACTCTTAAGAGAGACATCTTTCGGAGATGGCTGCATTATCAGTTCCTAGATTCCTTATTAAACAAACATGGATGTGAGGACACAGTTCAATTACCCAAGCATCCTTTAAAGCAAATTCTGTATTTTGTAAGAAAAATATGTATGTAGTTTGGAATGATGGAACTGTCTAGTAATTGGAATCTTCTCTTGCATGAAGACTTAATTGAAATACAGGAAGGAATGAAAGAAGAAAGACCCCTAAGACCTGGCATTCCTATAGGATTCTACCTTTCCTTGGTGATTTGTGACCTTGGTCTATTAATTTGAGTTATTTGACATTTCTAAAAAAACCCTGATTGTAGCAGCAACTTCAGAATATAACTTTTTTGAATTTCACACCACTCACCCAGCATGTATCAGAGCCTTTCATAGCTTGCATAGGAAAAACTCCTCCACAAACAAACCACATAAAATTTCCTACAGAAAGTTCTGCTCAAAATCAAATTTTTTCTAGTAGAATAAATGCTGCTCCTTCATAGCTAATTTCAAAAAAGAAATAGAAAACACAGAGAAAAAAAATCAAATTACTTAGTGTTCTAATGAGCTGCAGAGTAAAACCCATCTGGGGCAGATGTACCATCTAGAAGAGAGCTTTCTTGGCCCCTTTTCACAGCAACTGTAAAACTAAACGGTTGTGTTGTGTGTTCTACACTCAACATGGTCATCAGTGGGAAAGGTATGGAGTGGGAGTTTATAGGGACTCATTCTTGATTAAATACTAGTCAGCATTTTAATTGATTTAGCAGTATACAAATCAAAAGCAGAGATGTGGTGTGGGCAGACTGCATGTGCTTTGGAGGATAAAAAGGACTAAAACGTGCAGTATTAAAGAAAAGCAAGGCCCAGTAAGATTAAACTATGCACTATGTATTAAAATCTAAAACTAAGGGGAAAACCCTGTTGCACATCAGTGGCTGAACTATTAAGGCAACCACCTACAACAGAGAAGAACCACCTGTTACTGGTTGTTATTCTTGTAAATAGCTCACTCTGCTACAATTCCAGTTTGAATATTTCTCTGCACTTTCAGCAGGGCATAGAACTCCGTCAATTCTCGCAAATAAAACATTGGAAACTTGCCTTCTTCTGTACCGATACTGCAGCAGTCCTGTTACTGGTTGTTATTCTTGTAAATAGCTCACTCTGCTACAATTCCAGTTTGAATATTTCTCTGCACTTTCAGCAGGGCATAGAACTCCACTGTCAATTCTCACAAATAAAATATTGGAAACTTGCCTTCTTCTGTACCAATACTGCAGCAGGGAGTGTAAAAGAAGGAAACACACATAAAATAGTGCCAGAATGGATGCAAACAGTGCAGCAGAAAAAAATTCACTGTGGGATTGACTTGGAATAAATCTTGATCAAGATGTTCAAGGCCACCATGGGCTGTCCACCTCAAATTCTGCGTGTCCATTAGGGAGGATAACCATTCATTAACCAGTAACATAGCTGAAGTGATACTACTGCCACTGAACAAATTCAACTTCTTCCAGCTCAGTTTAGTTACAGCAAGGTCCCCCTTAACAAAAATGTCTATTCATAGGATACTAAATACTTTGGGTTAGCAAAGTATCTTTTAAATATTGAAGTTTTCTTTCCTTTGCCCTCTCATGACTAAACTGCAAATTATATTAACACTTTCTTTAATGTCTAGGTTTGCAGATTTACCTGCTGTACTTTAGAAAACCCAGGCATGTATGATCCAAGCACCTTTTCAATATTTTTAAAATTTTTATATTTGTAAACCTAACAATATTTTAATAGACTACATTTGATCTTTTCAAATATATAAGTGACATCTGACACAAGTTTTCATGTATTTTCAATAACGTGCCAAAATTTTATTGAGTTCACTCAACATCTATGAGGATTTATGCAGGATATTAAAAAAAAATCAGTTCCTTTTTTACTTTTACCTTCAACAGAAGTACAGTAAGCTTTCTGGTGTCACAGCATTCTCATTCATTTTCATGCAGACAATTTTTGATAAAAATAGGATTCAGACCAAGGCTGAGTAAGTGCAAGAAATCTCTGAGGTAAGAAATGTCTCATTCTAGTAGTATTTTATCCTTCTACTAGACAAGGCATTAAATGTTTTTTTTTTCCTACTCTATAATGCAAAAAAGAAGACAGGTGTTTTGTCCATAGTTTTATTTCACCAGGAAGGTTTATACAGTTCTGCATAAAGGTCATTGTATGCATAGCCTGAAGTACAAAGCTCCCTTTGAAAACTCCAGCACAAAGACACTGCATATTGACAACATTAAACAACGATGTGGGTGGTATAGGGCAAAAAAAACCAAAAACCAAACAAAACCAAAAACAAAACAGCATTCTTTCTATTGGAAAAGCATAATAAAAACAAGGCACTTTCAGTAAATAAGTGAAGAACAGAAAAATGCTGTATCAAAGATTCCACAGAACTGACCCAGAGCACTGTAACAAAATTCTGCAGTAATGAACAAGTAAAATACAAAAAGGCACTACATAATCCTCTCCCTGGAACTCCCATTTCTCAACCAATTAGCCAACTGAACTTGGCACAATGGAGTCTTAATTATAAAGTGCATATCCTGTCTTAATACATTTTGAAAAATAGGCTATACAACATAGGTACCAACATCCCCATGTGTACAATATATTGAAACAAAAATACACTGAAACTAGATTCAATCTAGTTATGAACTGTGCAGGAAAAAATATGGCTTCTTTACAAGTCTTTCAATAGCCTCCATATAATCTGGAATATTTTTAAACAAACAAGAATGCATTAGCAAGGTGGTAAGAGGTAGTGTTCTGAGTAAAAGGCAAATTTACAGATTTTGTTGTTACATGTTACAAGTATATAACAAAGATATCCCAGATTTTCAAAGCAGCATTACTGAACAAAAAGTATTACAGCATGCTATCTTGGGATGAAAATACACAGTGTTTTGGGGGTCTCAGATCAGTTCTTTCAGCAAAAATGACCATTTGTCAACGTCCAACTATGATCCCATTGTGTAACTGCTTTTCTCTTGGTACTGGAAGTTTTCCTGTTGCATTGCATAAAACTTCCAGAGAAGCTTTCTTCAATTTTAGAATTGAAAACAAACATTTTCTCCATTCCTATACAAACGAGTCCATTTTTACTTTAGCAAGCATTATTTTATGGCTATAAGAAAACACAAATACCAAACAGATGAACACATCAAATGTGTCACAACAGTGGCAATATATGACATATGAGTTAGATGTGTTCCATGATTGAATGCGAAACTTTTGTCATTCTGCTAGGAAAGTCAGCCAAATTGTGTATATACACACTACCTAAACTTTAGCTGATTTTAGCCCTTATTAGACTTCAATATATTAAATATATAAAGGCTAGATACAAACTGAAATCAAAGCAGCACTGGATATATTTCTTACATTAATAATTTGTAAGGATTTATGTAAACATTCAATATGTGCATTCTTGCTCTTTGCTGTGAATTCTTCACAGCTACTCTATGATCCTACCCACAGACACACTCTTAACATGAACCTTTCCCAGGTAACAGCTGCTGCTGCTCAGCTATTCTTCATCCGTGGTATAGGCTACTTCAGCAACTTCAATCTCTGGGACAGAATTTCCAGCCAAAGAGCCACTCCAGCATGGCTCATGGTTCTCTTTGTCTGAGCTGCAAAGACAGATCAATAAGTGGAAACTGGTATGATTTTCTATAGCCATTTTAGGCAGACAATCCACAAAACATTGACAAAGCTTTTTTAACTTGTCACTTATTCCAGATCTAAAATTATCTATCCTGAGGGCTTTTATGCAGCAGAGAGGTCCAGTAAAATGCTGAATTTCTCAGCTGTGCAGAATTAATACAAGACTAAGCATTTCAAAACACATACTTTAAGAATAACTAAAATACAAGTAAAATAATAGTATTTACCAGCTGTCCTCACCCAGGGTACCCTGGTCTGCTTCTACTGCAGAAGACTCCACCTCACCACTGCACTCACTTTCTTCTCCTGACATTTGACGAGTCATTTTTCCTAAAGATAAATCCCTACAACAGATAAGAACAGAGTACCACCAATCCATACAGCAAACATTTGTCACTGAAGAATTCTTTTGTTTCATTTTAACCCTGGTAGCTTCTGCAACAAGACTGAAAGTAACCTTTCAGTCTCACTCCTGCATGCCCCGTTTCTTTGACTAGTACAGAGATGGCAGGGCTTGCACTGGATAGCTATTTAAACAGTTCATTTGCTCCAGCTGCTTATTCCTGAACTAAATTCAGTCCTCCAAATCTCTGAGCTGCCAAGATGATTAGAGGGATGGAGCACCTTTCCTATGAGGAAAGGCTCAGAGAATTTGGATTGTTCAGCCTGGAAAAGAGAAGGCTTTGGGCTGACCTAATTGCAGCCTTCCAGAACCTGAAGGGAACCTAAAAGAAAGATGCAGAGACGTTTTACAAGAGCCTGTAGTGACAGGACTGTCCCCCAAGGGAGAATGGCTCCAAAATGAAAGAGGGTAGGTTTAGACTGGGTATTAGGGGGAAAAAAAAATCTTTATTGGCATGGTGCTGAGGCACTGGAACAGGTTGCTCAAAGAAGATGTGGACACCCCATCCCTTGAAAAGCTCAAGGCCAGGCTGGATAGAGCTCTGAGCAACCTGGTCTAGTGGAAGGTGTCCTTGTTCATGTCAGGGGGTTGGGAATTAGATGGTCTTTCAGGTCCCTTCCAACCCGGGCCATTTCATCATTCTCTGGTTGCATGACAATTTAGTAGCTTCTCAAAATTCAAGTCCTAGAGAAGTGAGTATGACTTAAGGTAAAAAATTACATTCAGACTAAGCCACACACATCTTGCCTGAACAGTGGAAGGATTATAACCAAAGCATAGTCAAAAGGAAGACAGGAGGATGACAAAAAGATTTCTTCAATCGTTTCTCAAGTTTCTCACTGTAACTTTACAAAACCACACACTAAGTTTCAAGGCAATGTATTTTTCCATTAGTAATAAGGACAATTTTTTTTCTTAATGGCAACACAAGATAACGGTCCAGTTAGCTTAGCTACAAATGGTCACGTGGATTGACCAAAGAAATCCTTTTTTCCAAACCATTTCTCTATGTGGAAAACATACATCAATTTAGCATTGAATTGGAAACAAAAGCTTGTGATCCACTTTGTGTTAAAAGTGACACTACTGTATTTCTTTCCTGTTTAAAACTGCTCTAACTACTGTTGTTATTATTTTATTTTAATGCATGCATTTTATGTAAAGCCTTAGCAACACTCTATAACATGAGCACCAGCCTATGTTTGAGCCAAATCCAGCAATAATATAATAGTAATCCTGCAGGTCTCAGGACCTGTCCTCTTCTGCCACACATCCACTGTAGGTACTTGGCCTTTAGAGCATGTAGACATAAGATGCTTAATTATTGCTAGGCCATCAAATAAAAATTCTACTTCAACAAAGCCAAAGATAGAGACATTTCTTTTGGGTTCATTTACCATCAGACAAGCTGAAGTTCTTTACTGAAAAAAACTTGTGATCTTGTTTATTTTTACAGCCAGAAGTCACAAATTATTTTTCATCAAGATTTTGGACACTATGTGGTTGACTTTCACTAATTTTATAGGTCTGGGAAACTAGCAGTGTGTCTGAGTATTTAAAAAATGTAATCTATCTTCAGGGAATACACTAAAATATCAAGTCCCTTTTTGCTATTCATGCCTTTAATTTTCTGTCACACAGAACTTCCTACCATGATGTTTTAGCCAAATGCAAGTTATTTAATTTTTCCTGACCATTTCACTATTTAAGGCAGCAGCATGTCATAACTTTTTTATCAAACAGGGGAAGGATCTTCCAAATGTATTTATTTGCCTTCAGGAGTAAGCAACAAACTGAATATGGTATTCTGATCAGAATTTTGAGTCACCACAATAATTGCATTTAAAGCCTTTTCCAAAGGTAGTTCACATTTTAAGGTGTGATTTGTTAGTCAACCTGGATATGCTGGACTCAGCAACCCATTCAGTATTAAAATAAAAGAGATTTTAATTTTTTAAAATAAATTTCTTCACTGCCTCTGGTCTGACACACATGCAGAGGGGATCTTTTTTCATCTGATCTCATGTCAGGAAGAGATTCTTTACTGTGAGGGTGGGAGGCACTGGGACAGGTTGCCCAGAGAAGTGACTGCTCTATCCCTGAAAGTCTTCAAGGCTAGGCTGGATGGGGCCTTGAACTACCTGGTCTAGCAGAAACTGGATGATCTTTAAGGTTCCTAAATAATTCTATGATTCTAAGGAGTTCCAATGGGACCATAGGAATTCACTCTTTTGCTGAGGAAATGCTGCAATACTGACTCAGCAGCTCTAATGGGACACTGGACAACACAACATCAATTCCTCAGCTCCTGCTACAGAATTTAGCAGACAGGTACTGTTTTCCCTTGGGTTTAAGTGGACAATCTCCCATGCTATTTAAATGGAGCTTGCAGCATCTCATTCCAAGCAATTCAGAACAAAATTAAATTATTACAGATATATAACTGCTTGATCACTATGCTCTGTCAAAGCTTTGAGTACAGACAGAATTTTATAACTCAAAGCAATTTTCCCACTCATCTCTAGCAGGGCATTTCACATTTCCAGCATTTCAAAAGCAGAACAAAATCTTGCTCTATCTTTACAGGACTTAAAGGATTAGGAAACAATCACAGTTACTTTAGAGGGAAAAGATAGGACAAGCTTCTCAGTCATTTGTACTAAATAGCTTTTAGCCAGCATATGAGAAAGAGCTTACCGAAAATATTGCTTTGTATGTGGTTATGTAGGGAAAATGGTTTCCAAGATACAGCTAAACTAGACACAGAAAATGCTTTCATGGAGATAACATCCTAAAACCCTTAAAATTTCTACATACCTAATTCTTCTTTCAACAGCATCAATATGAAGTTGCTTTTCAGTTAATAATTTCTTCAGTGATTCAACCTCCCTTTGTTTTTCAAGCAGTTCTTTTTGTAGGCGATAATTTGTTTCCTCCAGAGTTTCACAGAAAGCCTAAAAGACAAATTTAAGTGCATCTTCAATTTAACTTCAGTGGACTGCCTTTATTGACTTTTCTCTTAGAAATATCAACCTGTAACAGTATTATAGCTGCTTGTCTTCAGATTGATTACTACAAAAAGCTATGTAAATTTTAAAAAAAATCTTAATAAGGCTGCTTTGCTTTGAATGATGAATTTATTATGCTGAACTGCTATGCAAATACTTTAATCATATCATGTGGGAGAATGGATTGTAAGAGAATGGAGATGGTGCTGTGGGCAACCTCACCCAGATGAGCTGCAGCTGTACTAATCACCAGAGAGTGGAAGCAGCCTTGCCCTTAACAGGTCACAGCTGTGTCCAGTAGGGATGTGTGTTATAAAAGAGTGGGCTGGGCAGCTGTGGAGAGAGGAATGGGTCAGTGTTGCTGTCTGTGGGAATTCACAGAGGAAAGGTATGAATTTTACTGTAGGGTAATAAAGTGCTGACGCTTGCCTCCATTTTTGGTGCTGGTTGTGTGACACCACCATCAATTGTTTGTCTCACAACGAGAGAGATGCCAAAAGAGTAGTTCCTGATTTTGAACCTTTTTACCTATACGGAACATAAACTGAACTTCCTGCTTCCTTTTCTCATCATAAGTTTTGTTTCCACATGACTTGAAAGTCAGTTTCAAAGTATATTCCCATGATGTAAGGAATATTTGGATTAAGTACATATTCTTTCCTTATCCAGGATAAAGAAAAAGCTACACAGTTCTGTACCAAACACCTGTGACAAATATGAAATAATGACCAATCAGAAGAACAGTAAAAAAATATTTTGAAAACCTTTAATAGGATGCTGTGAACACTAACCACTCAGCCATGACAAATATGCTGGCTCTCTGCTGAGCATGGCATGTCTGTATCACACACCCTGATGGATCTGTCAGTGAGCAATTGCAAAACCCAACGTGACGAGCCCGTGTCTAATGCAACATCCTCTGAATGCAGGAAGTGACAGAAGAGCTGGCACAGAGCCTCCTCATCTATTACTGGAAAGCACAAGTCTTCCAATAGTAATGTGCAACTCTGACTTAATAATTTACATGTGCTCTATAAATAAGAACCCCACATGGGAGGCTTTCTTGGCTTGCTATTACTTGCAACTAACCACCAACTCAGAGTCTGCTGAGTATAAACATTTTATACGAGCTCGATTAAGAGCAATGCTTTTAAGATACTGTTTGTCCTAAAGTTTTAAAACAGGCCACAAACATAATGAATGTACTATCCTTTGCTTTAACTGAAGCAGACTCATGATCTTTAAAATGTTAAGTTTTCCTGTAATTATACAATACAAACAAATGAGGAGTTTTCAATTCAATAACCATAATTTTTCCATGGAATTTTATTTTATTGACTCAGATAGCAAATCTTTATCTTTGTTGACAGGCACTTGAATACCAGTCATGAGTTAAGCCATATCTTTATTCATTTCTACTAGAGCCAAGAACACGTGTCATGCAACTCACTCTTGACACAGCATTTATGGTGATTGCTTTAGCTATCACTCTGGTTAAGCAGTCATCCCATTTCAGCCAAGCCACTTAAGTAAATTTTTCTGCTCTTGGTAAAAATATTCAAGGTTGCTGATACCCTAACAGAAAATTGGACATAATTTCCTAAAGAATATAATTAGGTTTATTATTTCAATCTTTAGATGTATGCACATGAAAATTTCCCTACACCCAAAATAGATAAAAATATTGCACAAGTGTTGAAAACTGTTTCATTGTTTTGAGAACAGAATAAAGCCTTTGGAAAAAACTAATCTCTATCTGCAATCTGGGTATGAGCTTCCCAAGCAAACACAAGCACTGTTTGAAACTGAGAAAGAAATCATCAGTATGTTCTGAAGGATGCTGCAATAGCAGAAAAGTGAACCAAAGCTGAGAAAGGGGACAGTGTGTACTGAGCTATCTTGTTCTTTAGACAGCTGGACACCTGGAGTCTGGAACAGTTCTAATACCCAGGTTGGACTAATTTTTCCTGAATTTCTGAAAGGACAACCAGGAGACAGCTTTGCTTCTTTCTTCAGATCATGAAACAGAGATGGCTGGGAAAAGAGCTGTGGAAACAACTACCAAGGATATGACCAAAAAAAAAATATTCACTGAATATTTTGCCTACTCTTCTGTGATTAAGTTTCTTGGCCTAATCAGCTTCTAATGGAGTTGGTATCTGTATCTCTCCCCTGGAAAAGATGTGTTTTGGCAAGTCCTTGGGATAACAGAACAGACATAAACCAAATAGAAGTTCTCCATATTTTCCATTATCAGGAAAACAAGATTTTTTTCTGCAATGCATTGGATGGTAATAGAAAGGCAAAACAGAATTAAGTTTTGAGATATTTTTAAAAATGAACTCCAGGAATAAGTACATGAACCTTGGTGCTTTTCCTGTATAAGGCAGCTCAGGGAAAGAAAAAAGAAAAGCAACAAACAGTAAGGGATGGATATAGATGCTTTTAGTATGCAGGAGTTTAGGATATCTCCTAACAATCAGAAGCAAGATAAAAAGCATAGCCACAACCATGGATTTCAGGCTGAGCAGACTTCAAATCTCTTCAGAAACCTGCTTAAAGAAAGAATCTATGGGAGAACACCTTGGAGCAGAGGGGTCCAGGAGAGCTAGTTCATATTTAAGGATCACCACCTGCAGAGTCAGCAAGTACAGCTCAACAAGTAGAAAGTCAAGCAAAGGTTGCAGGTGGGCTGTGTAGATGAGCAAGAGTCTCCTGAGCTCAGACATAAAAAGCAATGCTACTAGGGATGAAAGCATGGAGAGATGACACAGGTGGAATGTAAGGCTGCTGTCCAATCTTATAGGGACATTATTACGAAAGTGAAGGAAAACCTGGAGCTGAATCTGGCAAGGCATGTGAAAAGAAGCAAAAAAGGATTCTACAAGTACATCATCAACAAAATAAAAGATGGGAAACCATGGACTTGTTGTGTTGATTGGAAAAAACAGCCTTGAGTAATTCCTTCCCTGCAGCCAGAAGAAAGTCAAGACAAACTCACCTGCAGGGGGGAAAGACTAGATCAGGGAGCACTTAAACTGGATATACTAATAACATCCATGGGACCTTACTATTAATATCCATGGGACCTGAGAGGTTGCACATTTTACTGTGCTGGTGGTCAGCTACTGAAGCAGGCTGGACAGAAAGGCTGTGAAGTCTCCTCTGTAGAACATTAAAAACCTGCTCAGGACATGGACCTGAGCAACCTGCAGTAGCTGACCTTACTTGAGCCAGGAGGACTGGAATAGATGATCTCAAGAAGTCCCTTCCAACCTCAGTCACTCTATAAATAAGGTGTGGTATCTCTTGAAGAATTTTATAACAGCACTCTCAACAACTTCACAGAAATGGGAAATAGCTAGAACTACAACAGCACAGCTATATTAATGGTTTGATTAAATTCCAGTGGAAGAAGAACATAGATTTCACCACAGCATGCATGACTGAAATTTCAATGAAGATGGCATTTAAATAGTTTTAAATTATCTGAACAAATAATTATGATAATTTAAAAAAATTTCATCAGCTTGAATATCAGTAATGAAAAGGGATTGTATGGAAATCATATATGAGCTTGTGACACTAAAAAGATACTCAATCTTTCACATGCACGTAGCAATGTAACAAGAACCAAGGCAATCCTACTTATATGCAAAACAAACTGGCAAATATAAATTTAGTTGAATGAGCATCATTTAACATTGATAATTTCTGTAAGACTAACAATATATATACAATTCAAAAACACATTCTATAAAGTAAGAAAACTAAGATCATCTGCTCTAGACAACCTTGATACTGCTCTGCATGTCAGTAAATCTTATTTCTAAGAAAACAGACAGAAACACACAGTAATTATTTGTTCAGTGTGCTCATATGTATGTTGAAAGGCTGCTGGTTTACAACACTACTTGACAATACTTAGTTTTCTGTGAGAACACTATTTTTAGTCATGAGAATTAATAATTTAACTGCATTCATTACATGAGAAGGCATCCCTTCCCATGACAGGGGTGTTGGAAGTAGGTGATCTCTTAGTTTCCTTCCAACCCAAACCATTCCTTGATTCTATGATTCTGTGATTTTATAGCAAGAAACATTTCCCTGCAAGACCTGAGGTCTAAGGTATAAGCACTGTAACAATGTGCTGAATATAAACTTATAAAATCTCTCCTTATATTCAGTAGGTGCCTTATATAAGTAGCTGCTTTACAAAGCAAACTTCATCCATGGCCCAAAAAAGATCTGTATTTTGGGACAGGGATGAAGTACAGAAGTCAAAGATGATCAGTGTGCACCAATTATCAGCCTACGTCCATTTTAGAAACACATCCTTTTGTGATTTTTATCTAAAAGTGTTTCATTCCGTATCATTAGATAGATTCAACAATATTCTAAAAACACCTGCTTTTTGCATTCTGTTTCTATCCTACTACTTAGCACTTACCCTGCTTTCTTCTAGACTGTCAAAAGGACCCGGAGGATCATCCAGACAAAGAAATTCTCTCACTGCAAGGCTTTACCAAATAAAAGAGAGTGAATTACTGGAAGTACAAAACCAGCAACAACACTTAAAAATTATCACAAAATAGAGGTATTTCTTTAAGTGACACAAAAAGTTACATCCTCAAATTTACTTCCAAGTATTCACAACAAATAACAAATAAATGGTTAAAAAACTATTAAGTCTCAGTTGTATGTGTTGACTAGGGACAGTATTTAGAATGTAACTTATGAAGATGAGTAAGCAATTTTAGAACATGATTTTTCGTGATTTTTAAAAATTTTCATAGAATCTGTTGCTACATGATAATTGGCAAGTTTATAATTTTGGTATTGAAAAGGTTTGAAAAATTCTTCTGGAGAAAAATAACTATTATGAAATTAGTATTATATGATGGATAAAAAGTATGCTGTCAAAATCCATGTGCAGATCTTCAGGTAGTGATAGCACGAGTACTGCAACATTTACACCTGTGTCCATTTTTCTAAGATCATGATCCATTGACATATACACATTATATAATTTTTATATATACAGTGTATATTTTTATATAAATAATAAGTTATAAAATAATAGAGGAATGTGTCATGGATCTACTACACAGCCATCTCTGAATACACATTTCAAACTAATGCATTCCATTTGGATTTGTGTAGCAGTTGCCATTCCCCTCTGTGCATTGTTTTGCAAAGGCCAGATGAAAGAAGTAGGTGTAATCCTGTGGTTTACTAGGCAGTATTTTAAGCATCTGTCTCATTCTGTCTTCCAAATTTAGACTACTTTTCACAGAACTCGTAAACATCTCCAAACATGTCCCTTCAGCCACCTTTTTAAGACTTTCCTGCTCGGCTGTATTCATTCTTCTTTGAAAAACCTTGAATCAGAACACTGTACTCACAATTATTTAGCAAGTGGTACCTCAGGAGCAATGTTTTGCTTGTTCTCACTATTATAAATCTTTAAATCTGCTCCTACTGCAATGAGTACACAAAAATGAAAAATTAGAATTCAAACTTAATTTCCTATCTTTTCCTACCACCTGGATCCCATGGAAAAAGTGAGGGCAAAAGGCAGTAATTTTCTGTTTTCCAATCATTCTGCATTTGACATTTTCACAAAGCAGAAACACAAGGAAGGAAACTTTCATCCACCTACCATTCCAATCAACCAGCTTCAGGTATGGCAAGCAAAATGAGCAGAAATTTCTTCAAACACTAATCATTCATTATACTACCAATTTTAGCTTTAAAAAGATGCTAAAGAACATTCATCTAAAATACATTGAATATTTATTTTGTTGTTTGTTTAACCATTCCAATCAACCAGCTTCAGGTATGGCAAGCAAAATGAGCAGAAATTTCTTCAAACACTAATCATTTATTATACCATCACTTTTATAGTTTTAAAAAGACTCTAAAGAACATTTATCTAAAATACACTGAATATTTACTTTGTTGTTTCTTTTCCTAAAATAGGCACCTGATGGCATGAACATTTACTTGCAGCCTAGCTTTGCTCTGAGATTCTGCTCTGACCCTCCTCTCCATGTGTTACACCTCTTCCTTTCAATCCCTGAATGAAAGATTCTGCCTTCAAAGTACCAAAGGGATCTCTCCTGTCCCGTGACAGAGCTTGCTGTACTCGTGTGCTGGCTGCCATCCCTCTCCAGGGAGGAGCAGTGCCAGCTCTAGGGAGGGCAGCAAGGGGCAGTGCAGCACCTGGGATCCCTGACTCCAAGCTGACCGAGTTCCTCCCTTCCAAGCTTCTTATACAGGGTGGAGACAGGACAGCTCTGTCATCTATATAAAGCCAGATGATGCTTCTGTTTAGCAGGTTAAACTTCTTTCTCCCACATCATGAGTTACTTGAAATTTTCCTGACCACTATTTAACTGTGTGGGTGGATTTCAATTTGATCTTTCAACGAATCTTCAATACAACATAAAACATGAGAAGTCTATAAAACACAAACTCTAAATTTAGCCACCTGCATATATTATACTCTGTTTTATCTTCAAAATACTTTGTGAATCTAATTTTAATTAAAAAATACATATACCAAATGAGGTCTCCTATCCCTGAAGGGCAAATTTCCCACTGTCAATATTGTACATAAAGTATAAAGAGATATGAAACAGACTTCTCTACAAAGAAAAACGCCTTTTTTGGTTTAGGTCTGACCCAAGCAGTTTGACTTCTCTGCAGAATGGGAGAAGTAAATGGTGAGCTTTAAAGGAGAAAACAGGGTGAAATGCTCACCACTGCTCATGTGACGTACAAATATTAATTCCCATTAATAGTAAATTTATTCTCTGGTAAGTAGGTAAATATATTAGATGGATCAAACCTCCTTCATTCTAATCACTTCTTGAAGAATTCAGACCTTCCATAGATCTAAACATTAGAACCATATCAATAGGTTATAAAATTTTTATGAAAAAGTTTTGTCTTCATGCAGAGCCCTACACAGACAAAAGTTCTACAAACCATTTCAGTTAACCATCTCTTCATTAGCCAAAAGACAAACTGATTCCACAAACATTTTAATTCCTTTTTGTATCTGATAAACAATGCAGTCTGAAAGTTACAGTTTGGAGTTTTTTGCATTAAACTATGACAAACGCTATTTTGTCCAATAGGGTCCATCACTAAGATACAAACTAGCCCGTTGAAATGCTGAACTAGCTGCAACAATAGAAAACATAAAGACTTCAGATCTATTTAAGCAAGTCCATTCTATTCACTAGTGTGTCTCCAGCAGCATAACAAAAGTTACATTTAGGGATGAGATTGATTCTTTATAGCACACCTATTATTATGTAATTTAATTATTAGGAAGTTTTTAAACTTCTCAGTTGCATACCTCACCCACATAATCATATTTAATAGCTACTTACACAGAAACTCATAAGCTGAGCCCCATTTCTTTTCTAAACCATTTAAGCTTTGTCTCTGACATCTCACAACAAAGCTTTGCCACTCAGCATGACATACTCCAGGATGACTATGAATCATCAAAACATTAATGTTCTGTACTCACCTTCCTTCTCCCCTTTGATGATTTCATACGCCCTGTTTGCTCACCTAAGACAACAGACTAAAGAGAACTCTTGCAGGGAAGTTTTTCTGCAGATTCATCTGTTCTTGCTTGTTTTCTCTGTACATCTAACAGACACCTCCTTTGAGACTGAATGCTGTGTTTTAGCACTGAACTATGTGGAAGTACAGTTCAGATTCCCAGAGCAATAACTTCTTTTTCCCCTTTTAAGTTCCTCTAATGATTTCAATGAAACTTTTTGACTATTGCTGAGTACTGAACTGATTCAGAAAACTAGTGGATCAATACCAATAGTTATTTTCCAAGTTGCAAAACCAGCGGAGTTCATATATCTGTATGGGTGTACTTACTGTCACTTTCTACTTCAAGAAACAAAAATTGATGTTAGTCACTCAGTACCTCAGGATCCTTCTACAGTAGTTTGTGATCTCATTGTTTATTCCATTCCCCAGGAAATTTCAAGATGTCCTGAACATCAGTGTCCACAACTGTGATCTAACATTCTATTGGTACTACCCCTAAATTTCCATCAATCCTTTTCCCCTTGTCTTTTAACCATTTTATATGAGCCCTGTCATAACTAGTTGTTTGTCTCTACAGGAAACATGGTATCATTTTTATTTACCTGCTTACCACTTTGAGAGGTGTTTTTTTTTTTACTACAAGGAGTAGCAAAGTCTGACTCATGTAAAAATCCCTATCTTCCAGACTCAGCAGTTAGATGTCTTATAAAAACATGTAAATGTAGTAATATCCCTTCTACTAAAAAGTAAAGCACTATATGGTCTCACAGCCACACCACAGCATGAGAATTTTAAGATTTTGTTCCTTTAGAACTCTTGAGAGAATTAGGCTTGCTTTAGAACATTTCTTACTCTTTGTTTTGAATGAAGTTTTCAGATGATGACAGGTTCTCAGAGTCATTCCTCAAATAATCTCTAGTATAGCACCCTTAACTTTTTTATTTCTGGTCCTGGCAAAGGTTTTAAAACTAACTGCTTTGCCTCTAGCAAATTGCTTACTTAAATTCTCTTCTGGTCCGTAATAAGATTATTTTACATTTCATTTGTCAGAATTACATTCTATTCATTTTCCTGCTTTGGAAGAATCCCCCACTTTATACAAAAAAAGATACTGTTGAAAGAAATATTTGCACTTTGCTGGCTTAAACACATCAGGTTTTCTAATCTATTAAGACTTTCTTGATTTGTAGTTTACATTTACTTAAGTACAGGAGTCTGTAAATTTTCATGTCATGTCAATAAAAAACCTGTAGTTTAATACACATTTTAAGAACTAATTGAATAACAGAGTAGGTATTCTCCATTATAAAAGCCTAACACACCTAGTATAAATTAACAATATTATCAATTCTGAATTAAAATCAGGAAAGTGTTTCAGGAATAAACATGGGATTATTCTAACATTTTAAATATTACAGCTTTTAGTTATCCCTTTACAAAATACTGCAATTCCACTTTTCTTTATGCTAAGATGGGACTAATTTAAAGGGACACTGAATAATTCACATAATGACCAAATGCAGAACATGAATGTTACTGAAATCCCTCACCACACTGCCTGAAGGTACACTGCTGGAGTCTAGGAGTTTTGTAAGAGGAGTATGGACAGAAAAAAATCCACAAATGAACTAGCAAAGGTTAATCACCTACCAGTTAGCAATATCTTTGTGAGCTACTAGGTTCTGGAGGAATGCCTGCAACCCCAGCTGTCGATCTTCCAAGAAGTCATGATTGTAATTATCCTTGAACCAGCGCTTGGGTGGAAGGGCCAACCGAAAGCCTGGAAACATATCTTTCAGCTGAAATTGAAATTACAGACAAAAAAGAGAAAAATTTGAGAAAAATACTAATTTTGCGCAACCGAAAGCCTGGAAACATATCTTTCAGCTGAAATTGAAATTACAGACAAAAATGAGAAAAATACTAATTTTGCCACAGGCACTGACTTTACTCACATTTATAAGATATTTCTGACTTCTACTAAGTTCAAGCACAAGGTAAGTCTCAACCATAAGTACAATTTAAATTACAACTTAAATTGTGGACACAGCTCTGTTGCTTGCTGTCTTATGCAATAGAATGCTTTGTATTTTTCCTCAAATTTAACACATAAAAATAGGAATGAAAACCTTTGCTTTGTTATTTAATGTCTGAGTCTGTTATTTAAAGCCTTGGAGTCTGTAAACCTAAGAAAACTGAAAACAAAAAGTATCAAATGAAAAATAATTTCAGTGGTATTTCTTCTGAAGTGCTCAGGGATAATAACTACTACATATACATATATACAGAATAAAACCCCATTACAGAGCTGTAACTCTGCAACTTGTCTTTCTTGGGGGGCTAGAAGAATAAATTACAATTTATGCATGAGATATTTCTTGTAAAGAGTAGATCTTTGTACACCCAGAATAATAACATTTCAATACACAAGTATGGCTCAACCCCTAGTAACATGCAAAACTGCATTTCTGAGTTACTTAAATAGCAATGAGATACAGCTGACACCAGAAATACCCAGACTTGTTCTCTGAATTCAGAAATAAAATATACAAAAAAGCATAAAATTATACAACAATGAACCTCTCCAAGGGTGCCAATTATTTTTCTAATATATGCACGATAATAAAAAAAAACTTTAACACTTTGATAAAAAACAATTTTTCAAAGTTATGCTTGACAAAGAAAAATCTGGGAGAGGATTTACAACCAACATGAAAAAGCAAATAGGTTTTATAAAATTTGATATCTCAGCTGCCACAAGAACTGTTTCATCATTTTTTCTCAATACAGGATCTAGCCAACTTCTGTCAGAGATGTTCTGCATGCACTGATTATATTAGTATGAATGTTTCAGCGACAGAAAATTCCAAAGGGCCTCTCTTTCACCAGATTAAGTTCAGAAAATTTAGAACAGATACTGCACTTCAAATAGAATCTCTCTACACACTCTGAAGGAAGAACCACATTAATGGATGACCTTTGCTTATGTAACTTGTTTTACAGCACGAGGTGCTTTTTAAACATCACAAATATTGTTTATTCAAATAGCCCATGATAAATTCTGTTTCCTTATTTACAGAATGGTTTACAGTCAAAGCCTTGGTCTTTATTTCTGAATTTAATTATTTAAGTATGTTTTCCTGTTACTGAATTCCATCTTTATATTAGACCCTTCTTTATATCTTTAAGTTTATCTTTGGTCCTCCAAAGTTCCTTCATCTCCAACCAAGTCATCATTAATGCCTTATATATAAGGATGTATCTGAATAGGGCAGAACCCATAGAATGTAACAAAATGAGTTCCTGTTAGTTATACAGAAAGCTTCTCAACCACACAGATTTCTGCTTAATGGTACTTCTACTTTACTTGTCTGGTCACATGGATCACATAATTTAATTCTAAGGAGAGAGTACCCCTACCCACAGATTACTCCTTTTGTGGATGAAGAATGTAAGACTCAGCTGCTGTCAGTGGACTAACTTTCAACAGCACAGCCCTGGGGCATTCTTTCTTGAGCACTCCTCAGACACAGCAAGAAAACCCATGGGTCAGATAACTTATTCTGGCTGTGATTGCTTGCTTGGACCTTTCCTACTCCTTCCTACATCACCATGTGACACACTACACATCACGTGAGTCAGTCTTGGGGAGACAGGGTGAACTTCTTGGTTCTTAAGACTGGCCATTTCATTATGTGTTTTCAAACTATTATTATGTTACTATTCTGTAATTCTCTACTATTTCCCGAATGGTGGTATGTTTAAGCTCCTAGAGCTGACATTTCTCTATTTTAAAAAGTATAATGTCTTACAGACCAAAGAGTAAATGGTTTAGATGTGTACTGAATGGTGAAAAAGCTTCAGACAGTGACATAAATTTTTAAAAAATAGTAATTTTTTCCTTTAAACAGAAATACTAATACCTAGAAATAATGGTAAAAGCCAAATATTTTTGCCAAGCATTTGATGGCAAAGACTATGTGTAAAATTTAAATATTTATTCTAAACTATTTTGGAATTTTAAGTTTCAAACCATTGACAACTACACTAAAAGTCAACGGAGGTAAGCCAATTCTTGACTTATACCTGACATAGCTGATGAAAATGCAAACTGCTGTACGACTTGACTTCCAAAATCTGAGTTGAAATACCAAGATCATTGTCTCAAAAGAAGTTAGGCTTTTGCTAATGTCAAGGCATTCCTTAATTTAAGATAGACTGTATTTAAGACAGGAATTTCTTCAGAAAGAAACCTCTAAACTAATTCACATTTAGCAATTTAGTTTTAGACACCACTGGTGTTTCAAAGGTAGCCTAGAAGATACTCAAATAGGTCAAAGCAAGAACACAGAGAAATTTTTAAGTTCAAGTCCATTTTCAAAATATCATCTGAATTTAGCTCTTAGTTGATTAGGCACACAAATCCAAAGTGATAACCTGTACACAAAATCCCTCACAATGGGTAAAGAAATAAGGTTCATGTTGAAACATGAAAGAACATTCTAGCAGAAAGCGTGTTAAACTGGCAATGAGAAGGGCAATTGTTTCTCTACTTTTGATAGCTGAACACTATTTACCAATCATAAAATTTACCATAAAAAAACCCTGTGCTTTACAGACAAGTATTTTTTCAAGTATTCTAAAACTATTACGTTGTTGGCCCAGAATTCCTATTCATCTGGTGTTTCCTCCATTTTTAAAGATCTGATATTGTATTTCACTATTAACTTTGAAGACACTGAAAACAACTGAAGACTGACCAACACACAAAAAACATATTTATGTTCATGAAACTTCAGTTTTATGATGAACAAAACTAGAGTTTGTTACACAGAAAAGAACTAAATAACTACTGGATATTCTTACAAGAGAATACAAGCCCCTAGTTCTATATCCATGCAGGGGATAAATATTGAAGAGTTAATTCCTTTATCATATAAACTAGGAATAAATATAAAGTTTGAAGCACACTAACAGCTTCAGATGAAGCTGTTACATCTTCTTTACATCAGCTGTTTAATGTATCTTTGAAAAAATGAGGAATCATATTTTTCCAGTCATTAATACAGTACGTGTTTTATATGCATTAAAATCAGAAAAAAATTAGAAGATATAACAAAAACATAAGACATGAAAGAAGTGAGATTAAGATAGCTGAGAATTTACCAGTTTATAATTCTCACCTTGTCATTAAGCCTGGAGAAATCTGTGTACCGTCTGAAAACCACCCAGCTTTCCTCTGGACTTCTTTTCACCAGTATTTTGTATACCTGGGTGGAAATGCAGAAATATAGGAAAAATGTGCAAAACTTCACACTGCATTGTCTGGAAGGCTAAAATGATTCTCTATTTCTTAATGAAACAAAACTCGTGGATAAATAATTAGAGTAAAAGAAATGCAAATAGCAATTATCAGTACAAAGAGTTTAAATTAATTTCAGAATTTAAGGAAGGAGTTCCTGTAATTCCTAAATACATACAACTATTTCTGCCTGTAAGAAAGAATGTATTGCCCAGCAGAACAAAGGACTTGGCTATCAAAAAAGTAAGGGAAGTGTGTTTCCATGATCTACGTTTAAACTTTGCTAAATTACAGTTTTACTTATTGATCCTGGAGGCCTCTCTACTTTTAAGATGACTGTTAATAATCAAATACTGTGATATTGAAAATGTCTCATCTGACTTGCTTCACAAGAAGAAATGATGCAGAATAAAATTACATCCTCCACTGCATTTGTCTTGAACATTAGGTTTAGTCTTTCCAGGCAAATATGATTTCACTAGAAAGCTGCACCAGAAAGATTATACCATCACTGTGTAACTGAAGTAATGGGTATTTGAATTAGATTTAGCAAGAGAGCAGCACAGCAGTACCATACTCCTATTTAAAAGCAAATGGATGAAGAAACAAAACAATGATGATGATGATAATACTACAATTACTTGTTAGGAGGATTAATATTCCAATGCCTGAACACAATGAATCTAACAACACAACTTGAACTAGAAAACATTAAAGAGTGTCTAATGTCATAACCTTACTCTCTCCAATGTAGGGAAAGATAGGTTCTACAAGTGTACCGGGTTATTCTTCCCAGTCTGTAGGTAAAAAATATAATACAAGAAAGAAAAAGGTACTTCTAGAATCACAATGATAAATGATCATTATTTTACTAAATTCTATTTAAAACATTTCCTATTCTGTTACGAGGTAAAATCTTCTCCAGTACATCATGCAGTCGCAGCAGGTTGTCTTAGCTGATAAGTCTATTTTTCTTACTGCAGTCCCAACAAGTGATAACCCCAGTGCTAGCCAGCTTCTGTACAGGTCTGAGACTGTTTCTAGCAATCTTGTATTCCATAATATATTAAGTTCCAGGTAATTATAGAAACTACAGGTAACTATGGTGCAAATCAAAAGCAATCTTTCAGCAAGTACTTATCTATGTTTTAAACACAATTTCACTTTCAAGACACATCATGTGTGAAGTCATGGATTTTGACAGAGGAAAAAGCTATTAGCTTTTAAAATTCAAGCTGCGGGACATGCTTACAAAACTAGCATTAAAATATAATTTTTCTGCCTTGTATTTTATGTATTAATGCTCATTCAAGTATTTTATTACTTTACTGTCATACTAAACAATAAAACTAAAAAGTTTTATTTTCATAAATAAAATTAATAAATGCAAAATCGTGAATATTCTTTGCTAGTACACAATAAAACACAGAACAATAAACTTTGGAATATGTGTGTGAATTTACTTGCTAATTAGTATTCTCTTCTTGAATTCTACTCTACATTCTGCAAAAGCATTGTTTAAACATGTATACAAGAAAAAAAAAGGAATAATTTCCAAGTGAACATTAGATAACTTTAAAAAAAAGTTCACCAATTACAGTGAACATAACTGTAACAGGGAGTACAATCAACTTGTGATTAATGGCCTCAAAATTATGGGCAACCTAAAACAAACATGTTTGGTTTTCTGAAAAAGCAAAAAAAAAGGTGGTTGGGTGTTTTTTGGCTTTGCTTTAAGGTTTGCAATTAGTGAGTAAGAACGAGAGTATTACAAAAACACCTCTCAGTTCCTGCATACAAGATCTTGGGTAAAAATCACAAATTAAATCAACAAATGCATTTTACTCCACTCAATCATGAATTGCTTTATTGTATAAATAAAAAATCATCCATGAAAATACACCCATATGTGGCAACATTCTCTGGCTGATTCAGCATTTATTATAATTTCTACTTGGCAAAAAGAAAAAGAAAGAGAGTGCTAATTGAACATTCCATGAGCTCAAATTCATTTAAGACTAAATGTTTACAAGGAGATATTTTTCAGCCTAGGTTTTTTCTCCCATAAGCTTCAGCAACCATGTACTCTAACATGCACTAATATCTAACTCCCAAAGCTTGGACATCATTCAGCTTAATAAGATTCTTATTTTTGGAAACTCTGAGATGTGAACAACAGTAAAAAAAGAATCCAGCAATTGAGTCTCCTCTCTTTTACAAGTGATTTAATTTGCTTTCCACTGCCTTCCGCTGTCTTCTAAATCCCACTGACTGCAAAAGCAACTCAAATTCTTAGGACTAATTACCTGCTGGCTTTAATGCACAACAGCAAACTGCATGCAGAACATGCCACTGAAAACAAACAGTTAATTGTGTGGTTTCAGAAACCAGCTCAGCAATAGAAGTGAAATCAGGAAGAGCAAAAATGCATCCAAGCATTTTACAATGGAAGAATGTTTCACTTGTACTGTGACCTGGCCTTCCCCATACAATAATGACAGAAAGTTGTCACTGTTAACACAGAACACCTTAGAGGCACATTGGACTCTGTCTTGGCTATGTCTTCAAGAAAGACAAGAAGGGCAACAAGCTGGTGAAAGGTCTGGAGGGTAAGTCATGTGAGGAGTGGCTGAGGGAGCTGGAGATGTTTCTCCTGGAGAAAAGGAGGCTCCCTACAAACACCTGAAAGGAGGCTGTAGCCAGGTGGGGGTCAGTCTGTTCTCCCAGACAACCAGTGACAGGACAAGAGGAAATGGCCTCAAGCTGTGCAAGGGGAGATCCAGGCTGAACAGCAGGAAGAATTCCTTCATGGAAAAGATGGTTAAAGATTGCAATGAGCTGCCCAGGGAGGTGGTGGAGTCACAGTCCCTGGAGGTGCTCAAGAAATGACTGGATATGGCACTTTGTACCATCATCTGGTTGTCAACGGGGTGACCAAAGGCTGGACTCGATCTTAGAGGTCCTTCCCAACCTAAATGATTATGTGGCATTCATAATTCTTGTACACATAACAATATCAACTGTTGTTTTGGTTTTGAAGGCTATTATTTAAAACAATTTTTTAAATTTAGCCATGAAAAAAAATTTAACTCTTCTCTTATGCTAACATGGACAAAGATGTTAGAAGCTGAAAATCTCAGGAAAAGATAGAGAATCATTCTCAAATAATTAAAAAGCATCATTACTCAACTTTTTGCTATAAGATCTTGATTTCATTACTATTTTAACTGCCATAAAGATTCTGCACTTCTCTAATCTAAAAGAAGATAGGAGGGAAAAAAGAAAGCTTGTCTGCTATTTCCTTCTCCTTATCTATTTCTGATTAATATTGTTCATCTTAAGTAATATAATTAATTATCAGTAACAAACAGCCATCAATCCCATAAGCACTGCTGTAATATCTCAAAGAAATATTTCAACAACACACACAAAAACAAATGCAGAAGTACATTAGAAGTGGATATATTTATGGCATGCAAAAAAAATGAACTGCCAGCTACACTTCACTTTGAGAAAAATCAATACAAACCAGTTAAGCTGCTGTTCTGGCACAAGATATGGCATAAGCAACTTCCCAGTCTGTTTGCAGAACAGATTTCCTCTTACTAAAAACTGAGCTGGACAAGAAGGTGAAATCGACATGTTTCTTATATAACAGAAATATTCTAAGTTACTTATAACTACAAAGGGCTAATGTCAAGGCATCTTATCATTAATGTCAAACAGAAGACTGCATTTTACTCAAGAAGTTTAACTACACAGAACTTACTCAAGTTAATTTCACAAGGAATTGTAGCTGCAAGGAATTTCTGACTTTTCCAGCAGAAACTGATACATGAAACAGAATTGATTCCTTCTATTCTACATACACAATTACAGGAAAGACTGCTTGCTAGTCCCACCTGTACAACAAGAATGGTATTTTCCTGTCAGGAAGTACTTTGAAGCTAAACCGGTAACATCCCTGAACTGCAGGATTAAATCCTGAAAGACAACTCAAAGCACATTCAATTGCTATCTTGTCATTACAGGATCAACTATGCCCAAAACTTACAGTGAATTTTGCCCTCTCCTCCATCACCTCATAGCCCAGAATAGTAGGTGTGGATGGTCGATCCTCCCAGGTCCTGGAATCTTCATTCTGCTCTGTTTCTTCTACAGGCTGAGTACTGTATTCTATGGACGTATCCAGACCTGTAAACTTAGTCCTAACAAGGGGACTGCTACATGCAGATGATGTGGAACCAATCTGGTCAGGCACGCTCATCTTTTTAAAACTATCAGCTGTAGAGTCCTCCAGCTGTCCTTTTGAGGAGCTTGAGCTTGTTGAAATGCTCCCGAAGGAAGAACTTCTTTGGTTTCTGTTTGTAAAGCTGGATGATGAACTTCCAATGGGAATAGGAACAGGAACATATGGTGTTGCCATCCTTCATGAAAACAAGCCCTCAGTTTTTGGTCCAGGAATTTAAGCTTCATTCACCGTGTAAACCATGTTTCCTCTTCTTTTCAGGAACAGTACCTGCAATTAAAGACAGAAAATATTGCTGTCATTTTTAAGTCAAAGCAACAGAGCTTTGGGAAAAAAAATCTGTATTAGCTCTGAGATGGTACATAGCAGTACTGATGGTAAAACATTTTCACAAAAAATCTGGCTTCATATAAAATGGTGCTTTTAGGTTATATCTCAAGCATTTGACAGACAGCTTTACAAGAGTTCTGTTTTCCACAACTATTAAAATTAAAATGGCAGAGGTAAAAAGCAAGATTACAAAAGAGAAAAATCCTTTCATCCTTTAATAATAAAGTGTTATCTGGTTTTATCCAAAGAGTGAGCAGGTTTTCTGGCATATAAAAAGTAGTTTCAGTGACTGTTTCGTCTAAACAGTACAGAAGATTTTCTCAGAATTGGTTCTGTAAGACATCCACTGCAGACTATGTGAGCCAAACACACAGGCAACAATATACATGACATGAATCAAAAGACATGACAGTAAACAACGTAGGTGAAAACATATTTGCATATTACACATTCACTGAAGCATAATGGATCTGTTTTCAGTGCAAAATATTTTTTCAAAACAACTCTGTTGTATATAATGCTGCAGACATTTGTCACAATGTAAAATGTGCACGTTTTCTGGAGTCTGAATTGAAGCAATTAAGTTTTACAAGCATGCACATCAAAAGCAGGGTTGTTACAGTAGGTAGTTTTGCATTCCAGAAGACTGAAATAGGAAAAATAAAGTGTAGAGAAAAAAAGATAAGTAAAAAATTTAGTATTTTTTCTTCAACAAAAGCATTTCAAATGAGCCTTTTGGGTGTGTGTGTATACATTTCTGGAAAAAAAGCAAAATAAAATTAAGACAGCAGTATCAAACTGCCAAAAAAGCACCATGTCCTCATTTTAACAAGGTACCCAAAGAAGAGCTCTTACAAGATGCAAATTAAACGCCACCTCTTTGGATTAACAGGATTTGAGCCATGATCCATTTACCCAGGAATAAACTAATCAACCAGGAGGCTGCAGGAAGCTGTGAAATGGGAAACCGCCAACCTGATTCACATCAGACAATCAATCACCTACTGCAGTGAAACCAAATGAGATTCCTAATTGTGACTATGAAGTGATGCTTTCCCTGTCTTGCTCTAAATTAGTCCTAGAGCACAGGAATAAAAACATAAATTTTAAATGAACCAGCATGAGGAAGACTGAAAAATTCTCTAGAACAAATTCCTTGAGTGAAGGAAGAACAAACTGAGTCATCCTTTCAGCTACCTCAGGAAATCTTCACACACTGTCTGTCAGAGAACTCAGTTAACTTGACCAGGAGAACAATTTCAAACTGACAGTCATTGCTTCGGAATATCTCTGCTTCACTGTGGAATGAGGCTGGACACTCAGCAGCATCTGAGGGAGCTGAACTCTCAGTGTCATAAACCCCTGCTGACTCACTCAGCTGGTCAAGGATGGGATCTGAAGTACCCAGCAGCTTCTGTTGCAGCACAGTCCTGTGCCTGGTTGTGGGAGTGAAGCCACGTGTCAGACATCTGACCTGCTTCAGCCTCACTCTGTCTGAGAGAAGCAAGTCACACCTGTCCCCGAGACAAGATGTTCTCCTGGAGCTACACCATATCTAAATCCCTCTTTTCACCCACATCTCAGTAATAAAATCTATTTTCTGCCTTGAACAATAAGCTCTGCAATAATTTTTCTTTAATGCAAGGTGTGAAGCAACATTCTCTGAACAATATCTAAATGAAACACTAGAAAAGGTAACTACTTTTTCACTTGCCACTTCAGTGACTATTCCATACTACCAAGGAAGCATAAGGAATTGAGAGCATGCCTTTAAACAATGTACCACCCAGTTATGTTCTTGGGAGGTACAGGATTAAATTCCTGTAAAAGAAAGAACCTAAGTGAGTCCAGACTGCAAAAAAATCAAACCTATATGAAAAAAGTGATTATCCTCTGTTGCATGACTGTGAACCTGGAGTGGAAAATAAACTCACATCTCAGGGGCTGTCTGTTGAAGCCAACCTAGGAGTTAATGGAATCTTAAGATGCAAAAAAACCTTGTGCTGTTGATCACTTCATGAAAAGAACCAAACCAAACCTAAAACCCCACAATGACATTTTCACCACTTAAAATAGTTGTGAACAGTCTTTCCTAGAAGAACTTCTTCCTTTAAAGTGAAATGCCAGTCAAGAACTTACTATCTTGAGCTTGTTTACTTATTACACATTACTCTTAACAGCACACGAATTTCTGAGCAGCTGCACCAATTTGACAAGCGAGAGAGCTCAACACAGACCACCCTGAGGATAAAGCCCTTGGTGTTGGGAGGCCAACACCTGCACTGCACGTGCTTCAGCAGCTTTCATTTCAGACCAGCTCTAATTTGGTACCACTGCCTGCATGCTTATTAGCAGCTGTTCTACACTAAGCCTGCTCCCAGGGTACATTTTCTGGTTTAGTCTCTTTTGTACTCTGTAAGGCCACCCCAAATTGTGAGTCAATGAGTAATAAAGGTGGTGATGACACCCTGTTTTCTTCTGAAAGCCATTCTTGACTCAATCTGACACAGTAAGAATGCCCAAAGACAAATAAAAGGGGCTGATGCTACCGGTGTCACACACAGATTCCTCTAACTTTAAAAAGTAACAGGAAAGTTTCTCTGAGTAACAGAAATGTCAGGTCAAGTGACCAAGTAGCACACAGCTTCACTTAACTGTTTTTTTTTTTTTGGTAAGAAAAGTTGAAAGAAATATAAAAAAAATCACATTACCAGACTCACAAACACACATATATTCCTAAATACACATGTAAATCCATCTTCAAATGTAGAAGTATCACAATTTCGAAGTATGTAAGCTATTTACAACAGGGTTCAAAAATCAAATCAATCTGCATTTTATGAAGGCTATTAAATTTTAGAAAAAAATACAATGCTCAAACAAGGTTCACAACCCTAGGAATCCAGCCTTATCTACTAATATAGTTTACTGCCAATTCACCAATAGAAAGAACTGAGAACAATTTCATGAAAAAAACAAGAATCCTTTTAGACAAACCGTGTCACTCCCTACTTACCTCGGCGCAGCAGGGAGGGTTTGTGTGCTCAGTTTGCTCCCACCCCACCTGCACAGAACCAGCAGACTCATTGCAGAATACCAACTATAAGAACAAACTGCTCATGATACCTGAGATACTCCGCAGCTACTGCACTTTCTTGTCTAGCTATTTAACTGACTTTCTGCAAGAAATTTGCTTCCTATTCGGGACAGGTAATTTGTTTAGTTTGATTCCCATGTGTGAGTTAAGAACGAGAAGAGAACATTTGCTGGAAGCGCTGAACTGCAAGACCTGAAACAGGATAGGACAGTCCCGGGAACCCGGCTGTCACATGCTACAAGAGCAGCGTGACACCAACTTATCCTGGTGTTTACAGCAGCCACCTCCCTTTCTGCGGGAGAAGCAAACAGGCTGTAATAAAACCACTTAAAAAGGGTTTGCCTGCAGCTTGGAGCTATCGCAGCTCCAAATCTTTTTAAACTAATGGCTTGTATATTCAGTGAGAAAGATGTAAGCCACACGATTCCAGGATAATAGATTAGAAACAAAACAATCCATACTTAACAGCTGTAATTTGATTTAGAAGACTTTTAGCTATGCAATATTATTGCGATCTGGTTACATATATTCTGCCTCTGTTTGGACAATGCAGACAAGCTGATCTCTGATGTTTAGGATTTAAGTGCTACTGAGAAAAGTCAACTATAGAACAAGTGGTATAAAGAAACAACTTCCAAACTTAGCTTTCATGATTTTTTAAATAGTCATTTTGTGCCCACTTCAGCCAAGTTACCTAACAACATTTGTTACCTGCTTATGGACTCAAAACGGGGGGTGGGGGACGGGACTATTTATCACACCTGACACACAGAGGAGTAATTGCTGCCCCGAAGAGTTTGTTACGGAACCAGAAACAAGTGCGGGCACCTCGCACCCGAAACCCGCAGGTCAGGGAGCGCCGCTTCCGACGGTTCTGAACCCGGGGAGAACCAAACCAGACCGGCCGGCAGCGCCCGGCCCGGCCCCGCCGCCGAGGGGCCGCGCTCGGGGAGCGCCGCCGCCGTTTTACGTAACTCCAGGGGCGGCCCCGAGCCCGTGACACCGGCGGGGTCCCGGGAACGCTCCCGGCTCCTCCGCACGGCTGCGGGGACCGGCCGAGGAAACACCTGGAGGCCCGGCGGGCCCCGCCCCGGGGAACGGGGGGTTCCGTGCCCGCCGTCCCGCCCGAGCGGGGCCGGACCCCGCGGTGCCGCCGCCTCCCCACCGGTGCGCGGGAGCTGCGACAGCTGCGCGGAGGCGGCGGGGGCCGGCGGCGTCCGGCGCGGGACGGGCAGCAGCGAGGTTCCACTCCCCCGGCCTTCCCCGCCCGGGCTGCCCCCTGCCTCACTCCCTCCCTGCCCGCTCCCCTAATTCCCGGAGCTGGCGCTCCCGCCCTCACGGCGGCCCCGCTCACCTGCTCCCGCCGCGCGCGCCCCGCTCCGCCGCGCCACCGCCGGGCCCGCCCGCGCGGGGGGCGGAGCAGGGGGCGGGGCCTGCCCAGAGCAGCGGGAAGGGCGGGGCCGCGCAGGGACTACAAAGACCGGCGTGCCCTGCCAGCTAACGTGACACCAATTTCCGCTGCGTGGGCGCGATGCATTGTGGGATTTGTAGTTCTGAGTGTCTCGGTACAGTGCGGGGAAGGAAGGCGCGCAAGGGTTCCGGGTCTCCGCATTCCCGGTTCCTGGGTACAGGAAAGCCTCTGCGGGCTCTTAATGTGGGTTCACCTAGCTCTGCCATAAAGCCCCGCTGAACCGCGAGTTGCATGCGTAGGGCAGCCAACGGGAGTGGTTGTGGAGAGACGCGTGAAATTTCACGGATGAAAGGGATCTGGGAGTTTCCTGGGTGGTGGGAAAGCACTGTTCGCAAATAGCGGTGGGAATAAATCAGTACCTCTCTGTCTCATAGTGACGTGCTAGCAGCAGTGTGATGCTCTGGAGAAGATGAACACAAGTTTTGTTAAAAAACTCTTCGTGCATTTTATGTTCTTTATACATAATTTAGGAATGCAACACCCACTCCCTCAGGTCTCTCCTGTGTTCATGGCTCTGGAAAATACTGCACCTCTTGTTAGTGCTGCACAACTCCTCTGCTTGTTTATCATAAACTCGGCACATTTCCAGGGCACGGGCACACAAGCAGGGTACAGGAGCTGTGGGGTGATCCGGGCTGCGCCTGGGGCATTGCCCGTGTCAGTAAACACTGCCCGGGGGGCTGATGTTACCACCGGAGTGTCATTCTTTCCTTTAGATTATATTCTTGCAAAGCTAGGGAATCTTTTATTCTGTGCTCAGTGATATATATGTATTTTTTCCCCCCCCCTGCTCTGTCATGTTATTTCAGCACCACACTGGGCCATCTGGAATTAATTTTGAACTCACTGGTTATTCTGGATGCTAGTCTTTCAAGAAATAGCCTCAGATTTGGCAGGGTAGCTCATATTCATCATGAGTAGAATTAATTCATTCAAAAAGCATTTGTGAATGAATAGTTCAGAAGCCATGCAATGGGGAACTTTTTTGGATCCAATTCTAAGTATGTAGTATTGGGAAGATACAATGTACTAGTTTTTAAAATGCCATATTAAATCTGAGGAAATTGATTAAATTACATTTTGAAAACTGCACTACCAAACCAAATATGCTAAGTATATAATAACTTTAAACTTTGTCCTACTTGGGATGAAATTAATGTAGAGCAGTAGAAAGAAAAAAAGTTAGAAACAAGAGAATTCTAATTTCCACTTGTTCACTTTTTTTATAGTAGTTAATCATGTTTGATCATTACAATAATTTAGTTACATGTTCCTGTTTGAATTTATTTAACTGTAAATAGTTACTTATAGAGTTTCCTACCTGTATGAAGTGGATTTTTTTCACATCTAGAACCATTTGATAGTTCAAAGTGCATATTTTTCAGCTTGCTAGTCTGCTTTCCTAACAGTTTGTGACATTATTTTATTGCAGAGGTGAACACAAAATTTTTACCAGCCCGGAGGTGATAGTGAGGTCAGTTTTCATAATGGCATCTCGAGTGAACAGGATTCCTATCCCATACCCTTTGAAGAGAGTTTTGTCACAGTGAACAGGAATATAGGAATAAGGCGTGAGGCTGAATTTTCTCGGCCATTTGGACATTCCAAGGAAGTCAGTGGGATTTTTGGCCGCTGAGGAATGCGGGCTCATTGCCTTCGCGTCACACGGTTCTATCCGCCCGCAAAATCATCAGGAATGCTTGCTGGCTCACTGGCGGGAGAGAAGCTATGCAGGGCTAAGGTGAATTAAAATTGGGTCTGTGCTCTCCCTGGTTTTCTCTTTGCAGTTGTTCGTCCTGTGTGCTCGGTCTGTGGCAATCCGGCTCGGAGGAAGAGCGGCTTTGCTCCGGCTGCTTGTGTAAGCAGAGAGACTCGCATCGCAGGGTGATGAGCCACCCTGTGGCAATACCCTGCAATTCGCCTTTATCGAGGGGAAAGGACGACGAAACCAGTTGCTGAATGTGTTAAACAGTGGAAAGTAGTTACTGCTTTTTTTTTTTATTATTTTTTTTCCTCCATATAGTGGTACCAGATTTTCTAGTTATTTAGTTTTCCAAAGTATTGGTAAATGTATTATAGGCCTGATCAAAATCTGTGCAGCCATTGTAATCCTGTGTGATTTTTTTTTTTTTTTCTTCAGAAGAAAACCCATGATTTTTGCTCCTGCTGGCTGGCTCACTACCTTAATTTAACCTTGTTTAGGGGCTAGGGCTTGCAGAATCTGGAAAGCCTATTAATTAAGCGAACTTTATGCAGCCTCCGTGAATTTCCCAGCACTTTCTCTGCTGGGAAGGAGAATGCAGGATCTGCTAATTGTGTAACACTGGTAGTTCAGCAATGCCACCTTCTGTTGTAAAAGAATAAAACCTAAGAAAATAATCCTATAGGTGAGAAGGGTGAGATAGATAATCTTATTGAGTTAAATGCAGCTTCTTTTGTTCTAGTTGAGTCATAATGTGATATGTTTTCAAAGTCCCACCTGCCCCCATGATCCTGTGAAACACTGAGGATAGACTTTCAATTAGGTTATGGGATTTAGGTACTCAAATCTAATTGTATTTCAATTGGATGTAGGCACCTAAATTCCATTGTAGTTTAGAATGCATGTGTTCAGTTCCATTATATTCCAATGGGATTTGGACCTTTCTCTGTAAGGATACTGTGAAATCTGTGACTTGAAGAATGTTATTTGTTTTATGACAAAACAGCCAGTTTTCTTTCTCTGCTGTAGAGCCTGTTAGAAGTGATGGAGCTTCTTCTAAAGGCAATTCTTTAATTCCTTCCAGGTTCTAAAAACTGCACAATTTTAGAAATGTACAGCTGGATGTTTTGAAAGTAGACTTAATCATCGAAACTGGGAATTTTGTGCTGGCAGGAATTTCATGTGGGCATCCAGATCCTAAGTTGTGATCCTGGTAACTACTTTCAGCAGTTGTCCTGTCATTCTAATGACTCCACTTCAGAGGGGGTGTATCAGTGTGCGTGGATGTTGTGTTTTAATACCTCCTGTGCCTGTGTGATGTCAGCACATGTTCAGAAGGACCTTGGTTTTTGAAAAGCTAAAGAACCATGACCTTTTTCACACACATCCTTTGAGACCTCCTGTACTTGGGAGGTTGTAATGCACCATTTCAGATATCCAGAAAGGACTTGGGGAGAGGTAAGAGATGAGATTTGGATTCTATTGTGGGCTGGTTCTTTGCAGGCTTGGTCTGACTCTCTGTGATTCACTGCTCTGTGGCTGACTGTATTCAGGTTTCCTTTGAAATCATTGTGGGGCACCTTGCCTGTGCAGTGTGGGCTCCTGGAAGCCTGCAGTCCGTGTTCAAAGTAGAATGCTGAGGACTAGGCTTTCCCAAAGTCCATTTTTTATTAGCTGTAGATCTTTATGGTTTCTAGCTCAGGTTTTGAATTTCAGACTTGATCCGACCATGATTTCAGGTGTAGGAGACTGATTGGCTCTATGGCACCTAACTGATTACTCCTGGCCTGGTAATCACCTCTGTAGTATCTTCTGGTGCTTGTCATTAACCTTACTCATAATATCCTGTTACACCTAAATTGGTTCCAATAATGAGAATGGTCCATTCATGGAATAAAGGTAGACTTGATAGGGTTTTTGTGGAATAACAGGTTCACATATGGGGTTCAGCTGTTGTGTATTATTCTGGGCAATTCACTGAGTTATGAATGGGACTTAGATTTCTGTTCAGGTATGCCTGCTGTGCTTCTCTCTTAGATGGGAGTCCTTAAGTAAGAAAGCAGAAGTCTCTAAGGAGTTAAAAAATTTCTGTGAGCCAGAGGCTAGGTCTACTTTGAATTATAAGGAACATTTCTCTCAGGGATTGCATCTGGGTAGAGAAACTCATGGATGTTATGGGCAGAATTTTCAGACGAATGAACTATAAATGTGAACTTTAAAATAATCTGAGTTATAACATTTGCTTCTGGCCAGTAGCAGTTATTAAAATGCTTAGAAAACTGTGTCCTTCCTTCTTCCCTCTTTCTCATCCTTACCATTAGTATTTTTGGCCCCTGTCCTGGCTGGGTGTATCTTGCTTCAGCTTTAAAATACACAAGTAGTTATGATCACCAACTGCTGATAATGATAAATAGAATTGTAGAACCATCAATTTTAAAAGAGACCTTCAAGATCATCTAGTCCTACTGTCCACCTAACACTAAACTGGATAATCCAGCACCAATTCTAGAAACTTTTTGAGCACCAGGGATAGTGACTCCTCCTCCTCCCCTCAGCAGCCTACTCCAGTGTCTGACTACCTTAACAGTGGAAGAAATTTTTCTAGTATCTAATCTGAATCTCCCATCTCAGTTTGTGGTTGTTCCCTCTGTTCTTCTCTCTCCAGGCATGGTAGAGGAGGCTGGCCCTCACCCCACCTCACCACAACATCCTTTCAGGGAGTCCGAGAGAGTGATGAGGAGCCCCTTGAGCCTTCTTGAGACTGAACAAACGCAGCTGCTTCAGCTTCTTCTCATAAAACTAATTTTCTAGACCTTTCATGAGCCTTGCTGCCCTTTGCTGGACACACTTCAGCACCTCAGTGTCTTTTTTGAAGTGGGGTCCAGAACTGGACACAGCACTTGAGGCGCAGCCTCACCAATGCCAAGTTCAGGCAGACACTCATCTGCAAATGGACAGCTGGAATTGCTCAGCCTGGAGAAGAGCAGGTTGAAGGATGCCTTGCCCATGTGCAGAAATACCTGATGTGAGTGTGCAAAGAAGTTGGAGACAGGCTTTTCGCAGTGGCTTCCAGTGACAGGAAAAAGAGTCAGAGGGCACAAATGGAAATAGAGAAAATTCCATCTGAACATAAGAAAGCATGTTTTTATTGTTAGGGTGATCAAACACTGGAATAGATTGTCCAGAGAAGTAGTTGTTTGATGATATTTAAAACCTGACTGGACACAGCCCTGAGCTACTTGCTCTAGCTGACCCTTCTTTTAAGCAGGGGCTGGTCTAGGTGATTTTGAGAGGGTCCTTTCATCAGCAACCCATCTGTGATTTTGTGGGCTTAGAGACCCTCCATCCTGCTGTTGCTGAAGAACAAAAAGGTACCAGCCCCATTTCTATTTCTGTTTTCTTAAAAGCACCTACTCTTCAAAGAGTATGGAAAAAAAAATTGTTCTCATTTGCTGTTGCGTGATAAAATATAATTCAACTTGTGGCAAGTTGACAAGTAATCTTTGAATGTACTTTCTGACACTTTTTTTTTTTTCTGAATAAGGTTCCTTTTGCCTTCTTTTTTCTTTCCTGTAATCATTGTGAAAAGAGCATTGTAAGGAAAACCCAGGGAGCAGAGAATAAGGAATTGTTGTTAATTTAGTAGACTACATGTTTTCTTTTCAATCCAAATAAAAGTATTGTGCCATGAATTACAGGCATTTAGATTGAGGAGTCATTTTCACATACAATAATGAGTTCTTTACATGGCTGTGAAGCTTCGAGTTTAAAAATAGTTGGTTTGCTCTTAGCTAAAAGTAGTGATTTTAAATGGTCTTGGTTTTACAGCTTTGAACCATTTTCTTGCTTTCGCTGCAGGGAAGATGTGGTTCTTTCCCAGTAATACCCTTTTGGATGCAATGGGACCCTGGGTTTTAATGTGATGTGACAAGGCTTCTGGTCCTTTGATACAGTTTTTCTTGAAGGTTTTGTTTTTCTTTCCTAATGCTCTACAGCTTACTGTTTTGTATAATACAGTGTATTTTGGTATTGATTTGTGACAGTCTGAAAAGTATTTCTTTCTCTGTGGGGTAAGGAGAAGAAACTTGGTCTTGTTAAAACACGAATGGGCACACAAGTGGGAAAGACTGTTAATTGTTTCCAGTGTTTCTCTGTGACCTTGGACAAATCACTTAAATTTCACTTTATTGTCGATTCCCAGGTTTTGCTATAGGCTCATTCAGCAAACTAGCAAAGTTGCAGTGAATATAATCTTCTAAATCTGAAAGGCATCACTATTACTTGTGCAACTCTGTGTTCTGAATTTAAAGTGATGCTTGTCTTTCCTGCACAACACAACTCTGTTACAATGCGTTGCTTTTACCCAAAATCACTAATACAGCCCTACAAAGGAGAGCGTTCTTTAACTGTATCCTGTGCACAAAGGATATAAGTTGCATTGTTTTTTAACAATAACACAGAAACCTTTCCATTTATTTCCAAAGTTCAAATAGCTGCAGTGGTGTGAAACAGCTTTGTCTGGGAGAAACATGTGTCGCATTGATATGGAAATGAGCACACCCTGTGCTTCAGTAAGTGCCAGGGTGGCAATGTTCAGTACTGCCACACTTAAGTAAGCTTCTGCATTGTGCTCAAATTCTGTTCAGCCAGCCAAAATTCTAGCAGCTCTACCTTCTGTGTTAGAAGTAGAGTTTGAAATAATACTGCTATACCTGACATCCACACATATAAGGTTGGATAGAATCATACTGTTATCTTTTTCTTGTGAAGTAGCAATATGGAGTTAGTTTTAGATGAATATTATAAAATAGTGTACTTAATTTATGGTAAAAACCCTGCAGATAATTTGGACTTCTGGCTTTATAGAAGAACAAAATCTCATATTCAGAAGAACTTTACTTTGTGTTGTTTTCTGTTTATTTAGCCTTTTGGTCTCTCTCTATTTCTACATTTCTTTGTGAATTGCAATGAAAGGATATGTTGCACACCGACGTGTTAATTAAGCATTAACATTTGCAGGCTATTCTAGGGGTGGAGGCTACTGTTTAGTGGTTATTGTTCTTGCTATCTTGCAGAGCACACAGGTGTGCTAACCATTTGCAGAGACATTGAAACACATGATTATTTTCCACAATCTGGATGGATTTGTAACTTTATATTGAACAGGAAGAAACAAGTGATGATAAAAAATGTTTCAGACAAGTTGATAAGAGAGAGCAAGGGTTATCACAGGAAGATCAATTGGTTACTTACCTGAGGCCTTGACATAGGATTTATTATGAGACAGTAGTTATTTATGATGGATGATTACATGGAGCAGACTTTTCTTAGGAGAGAGGAGCTCTGGAGGGAATGCCTTAGCAGATCTCAGCTGTGTCAAGTCTCACCGAGGAGTAATGGTAGGAAACCTCCAATCACAGAAACTGAGGCAGGGCTGCCTCAGTGTTTTCTGCACTTGTCTTGCTGTCATCTGGACATGGTTCCAGGTCTGGAATGCCAATACCTTCCTTCTGAACTGCCCACATGCCTAATTTCCCAGTGAGTGTAAGAGTATGGGAGGGAAGCAGAAGTTGGGATGGTCCCAGCTTGCTGGTTGGATACAGCCAGGTCTCACACCAAGACTGGGGAGAAGAGCCATGGGTACCACATTTGAGAGGCAGTAGTGGTAGTTTCACCTGGGAACATAGACACAACTGATTACTGGCATATTGCAGCATTCCCCAAAACTCAATAATTTTAAATGAAGGGGAAAATGAGACAATTGTATGAGTGAATAATATCCTTTATGCGCTCATGCGGAAGGCAGTCATTAGGATGCCTTGTGAATGAACACATTGCTGTGGGTGAATGTAATGGGAATGGCTGGTGTTGCAAGTGTACGGTAAGGTGGCAAAAAACAAGGGAGGATGTAGGAAAGGTAAGCAATGTTAGATGGAGATTTGCTGTCAGAACTGTCACAGGTATTTCAAAGGAGACAAAGCCAATATTAGAATGGTCAGGTTTTAATCAGAAATCAATATTGTCTTTTACCACTACAGTCATTATTACCCACATACCCACAAATGCATAGTACTGGCATAATTGAAAAAAAAAACCAACCTCTTATTTTTGATGGTATTACTTTGGTAGGTGTTCCTAAATGGTCTCGTGTTATTCTGACTTACTGTATGATAGTGAAATTTCAGCATGAAGACCTTGGCTTATTAGGTCCACAATTGGCACTGCAGATTGTTTTGATCTTTTAATAAACATATGGAAAAAAAAGAAGAAAAGTAGTTGGAAAATTTGAGGTATAATTTAAGTGGGGTTTTTAAAGCTACGTTTTAAAACAAAATCTGTAAAAATATGTAATACAATAAAAAGTAAGAAGTTTTCATTTAATCAGCATCCCCTAATTGTTTTCCTTTGTATAGAAAAAGGTTTTAAAAGGGAATTCTTCTAGTTAAACTATGTTATAGGTAGAATTACAGACTTTATCAAATGTCTTGTTTTGAAAAAAGAAAATATACTTGGAATTGATTCAAGATGTTGTTTTCCCTAAGTTTATGCTCTGATATCATTTTGCTGGGAACCAAACAAGACAAATAGACACAAAAGGGAAGAGAACAGCAAAAGCTGATGTTGCACTTTTTATTGTTGATGCTGATTTTTATCTTTCAGCTTCATGAATTAGAATGACAGGTACATTATACCATTGCTGCATGCAGCCCAAAACCCAGGCTAACCTGCATCAACTACCTTTCTGGGCATGGACTGACAGTGAAATGAAAAGAGGCTCTGTCTTGATTGGCTAAAACAGATTTCCACCAAAAAGAACAAGTGAAATAGGAAAGAACAAAAATAAACCAGGGTGGGGGGGGGGGGGAAGAAGAAATGTTACATATAGGACCTGAATGGTGTGTTCTGGGTGGTGTTGCAGGTTAATCTAAAGAGCAGTGAACAATTTGGGACAAAGGGAGCTGGCCTTTTCTTACTCTCTGCAATGTAGACTACAGAATTTTACACCACAAGGCTCCTTGCCTGGTATTAGATGGAGCTTCTTTGGTGTGAAATGAATTTTGTGCTGTAATTTGAATGTAGCAATCTGACTATTGTGCAAGAGAGATGGTTGAGAGGAGGCATAAATAATAACCTTACTATTTCTTTCTGACTTGTAGATCATGCTGCGCATTAGATGATGAAGATCTTTCTGTCCTTTGATATCCTGTGCTCTCACAACAAATTATTGTACATCAAAGAAATGAGCTCTGAGTCAAGATGATAGTAAAAGTGATGAACTAGAAAATAATGTAAAGAGGTAGCACCTATGAAATTACTGCAAATATCTGAAGAAATGGGGTAAAGGAAATTGCTCACAAAGTTGTTCAAATAACTTAAGCTGCTGTCTGAAAAATAAATAACCTGGGAGATGACTATTAAAAATGAAATGTGATTAGAAGCTGAAGTTTTTGGTGCACTGTATCTGATACTGCATTACAAGCCATCTTTCCTTAACCTCCTTTCCTGATGAAAGTTTTAGAAAGATTGTAGTAGGGGCAAGTAGAGGGCAAAAGGATTGCCAATATCATAAAGCATCTTTCTTATCTAAATCATTAGTCCTTTTCCAGCTATATCAATAGTGGTTTGAAGTTGTCTTCTCCAGGAGATTATTCAGTGGTCTATTTGGTATGAACTGATTGCTTTGTTCTCATTCCTGTTAGATATTTACATTAAAAAAGATTGCTTGGAGTGATAGCACCCAACTGATACCAAGAAAAAAGCAGTGGTTGAGGATTCATTGTGCAAAGAAGATTTTAGTTAACATGACAGACAGTTCTTTTAGGAAAAAGTTAAGAGAGTATGCAGAGTGGTGGGAGAACTTGTCCTTTTTGCTGACTGGTTTCTTGTGCCATCTACTGTCACATCTTTCCTATCCACTCAGGAACAAGGCTTCTTCTTACCTTTGTTTAGCTGTCTAAACAAAGTTATGTTCAAAGTGGATATCCCTAGTAGCCTGTACTCATCAAAAGTATTTTCAGAGGACTTCAGTTTTCTGAGATAACCTTTCTTTGAGATTCTTTTTGGATCATTTTGCATAGGTTTCCATGTACATAAATGTTGGGCTCCAATTCATCCATGGCTGGGTCTAAGTTTTGTTTGTATAGCCAGAGAGGAAATGCATGCAAGAACTCTCAAGTGAAATGACATATGGGTTAAACTGTTCCATGAGAGCTAAAAGATTAAGAGCAGAGATGAACAGAAGATGTATTGTGTATTCTTGGGGATACTTGCCCTGTTAAAAAAAGAAAATTAAAATAGGAAATGTGACATTTTAGTGAATGTTAAGTATTTATGCTGAAAATGTTAGTGATGAAACTCACTCTGAAGGCAGAAAGCAGTGTTTCCTGTTACTTAAGAGCATGGACTTTCCATGACTTCCTGCAGTGACAACTTGTCTGTTATAACTTTTCTTTTGAGGGTCTCAAATTAGTTGTTGAAGTGTCTGTTTCAGTTCTGGAGTCAATAAAATGGGAAAACCAGTACTTTCTATCTCCCTCAGAAAATGTTACTTAAGAATTCAGTGTTAAATTACAGGTCAACAGTGGCATGTGTGTGCTGTATGTGTTCAAAGGTCCAGACTAGCACCAGGATCTCTTGAAGTGGGTGTTACAGACCTAGATACCTAACTATCACATTTCTATCAGCCAAGATAGAAAATTTTCAGCTGCTGCTTTTGAGCCCTCCCTCGAGCTTTCTTTTTTGCCTTATTTTTCCTTTTTTTTTTTTTTTTTCATTTTCAGAGGGGAAACGCAGAGCAGAAGGGTTACTCTGGGCTGTGCTCTTGGTTATATATTTGGATGTTATGGGAAATTGAAAAACAAATTATTGCCGTGTTTTGTTAAAGATCCATGTGTCTGGACCAGATGTTTGTTCTAGAGCCAGTGCTGCTAATGAGGAAAGAGGTAACTAACCATAACATGATTGATTTCTGGGTGAAGGTCCATCTTTGCCTCTACCCCTAGCAGCTGTATGTACTTTCTGTATTGCAGAGAATTCACATTTTCTGTATTGAAAAGAATATTATATAGCCTGTCCACTACCAGGACTTAGGGAAGAAAATATGCTGGTGAAGACCAACCAACAGATCAGCACTCTTTCTTTAGGACAACATCCATCCTTTTTTATTAAATGTACCTAGACAAGTGAGTTTCTTTGATGGTACTTATTTTACTGCTTCTATTGCCTTGAAGTCTGAATTGTGATTGCTTAGATAAATGCACTGAAACACTCTCTGTTCCCACTTTGGCTTCCTGAAATAGCTCATTATGTTTTTCAGTGAGATACTGTTTTGCAATTTGCAGCATCAGTCTCAATTGTGTGAATCTCTACGCATATCTCAACATCTTCTTCAGGAGCAATAGGTATGGGTGCCATTTCCTTCTGCTTTACAACAGTGAAAGAATAATGCTCTCACAAAGCTGTGTGAAATTAGAAGACTATCTTTTTCTGTGCTAGCTTCCTATTGTCATATGTGATTTTTAGTCAGTGTGGTTAAAGAAAAGGATGAGGCATCCCAGCTCTCTGGGTGGTCTGAAAAAATCTGTTATCTCCCCTCAGGTTTTCCACAAACATACTTGAGCTTTCCTTTAAGCCTTATATCTGAATTTGAGAATCCCCACAGAGGAAAGGAAGATTTAAGAAGTTTCTGAATGCAAGTTTTAAAAGCTGGAAATAGGACTAATGGAATCTCTGTGGGTGTCCCTAAAAGATAATATAGTGGTAGGTGCTGAATAGAGCATGCTGTGTGATTTGCTGATGAATGCTGGGATATTTACTTAGATGTAGGATCAACCACACCGAGAGCAGATCAATAATTCAAGCACTTCTCCTGGGTGACAAAATTGCTGTCGTCCTGTAGGTGAGTCAGTGTTGAAAGGGGCAACAAGCTACCTTTTAAATCCTTCAACAGGATTTAAAAAATAAAAGGCAATAAATTTATTATCTATTCTATAAAGTAATAAAAAAGGAACAATGTGTAATAAATTGTCCATCATTTGTTTTCAGAAAGGGTTTCTAATGAAAGATTAGTACTAACTGAATTTAATCACACTGAGGAAAAAAAAGGACAATTTTCCAAAACTTTTAGATCTTGTTCATAGTTATTTAAGACTCTAGATTTCTATCTCACCTGAAATGTCTCCACTTTTTTAAAAAAATTACCTTTTCCTAGCGACCAGAAACTACTTCCATTATGAACTGTAAGTGTTATAGGCAAAATCTTGAATCTTGACTAACTAGTCCCACTTACAGAACAAATTTTTCTTTTTTATTACAAAAAATATATGGTCATATTAACTGTTAGCCATGTATATTGCTCTCTTTATTCTCTATCTCCATATTGGCCTTAGCATTTTCCTGTTCAGCAGAAGAAGTTTTGAGATTTCAGAGAGTTCAGGGTGGGCTTTTTTGCTGCTAGTCTCATTCTAAATTTATCCCCAATTAATTACATGTGCTGTCTGCTTGCTTAGTTTAATATTCTTCTGTTCTTGATTGCATTTCCTATGATCTTTGGCTATGTTTTCAGTTAAGCATAATCTGAAAAATTTGCCATTTCTATTTTTGCCTGTTTCTAACTCTTAAAACTAAAGCAAAGCAAAATTTGTGATCTTTAGTTAGGTTAGTATCCAAAAAAGGAAAAAGATATTGTTAAATAAATGGGTTCATGTTGGTTCTGAGAAAACTGTCTTCTGTTTCTACTTAATTTACTTCAATATGTTTGAGTCCATTAAATTATTTCCATTGGGAAAAAACACAAAACCTTTGTTTATTGCAGAGTAAATACATTGACACGTGTAAGTTTGCATTTGATACAATTAAATGCTCTTTACTTTTTATCCTCCGTGCAGAGGATGCTTTCAAGGACTGTGACAGTAAAAACTTAGCACTGGTCAAGTACATGAAATTGACTGGTTTACTTTTAAAAAGTCTTTAAAGATTTCTCTAGACTTCTGTACATGTTTCTGCAGGCTGAAAAGATTTCTACCCTCAGATACCTCTCTGTAATGGACTGACACATCAGGGCTTTTTAGCACTGATAAAATAACACCCTGTCAAATACTTGACGATGGAGGAAAGGTAAGTTAATCACTCAGCTGACTGACAAAATCACAGTCTCAAGATTTCAGGGTAGAGGGAAAATGTTGCTTTTGTTAATGCTGACTCTCACTTTAAGGCGCCAAGAAGTCAGGTGATGTGAAACAGATCTTTTTAGGAGATAGTTTTTTGCCCAAACCCACTTTTACATTTCTGCCTTTTACTTAGTTCATGCTTAACTTTCTTAACTTAATCCTGCATATCGTGGGTAGAACATGAGCTAAATTCCTTCAGAGTGAGTTCTCTCAGGTGGTGCTTACTTTTTTTTGAATGACAGTTTTCTCATGCTGAGTTTTAAGCCATGCTTCTTTGGGCCCCAGTCATGTCTCAGTGCTTATGATAGACTTATAAAGTTTGTAATAGAAAGCACAAGGAAAGCTCCTGTGGTCTCAGTGACTCTCACTGGTGGTCCAAGAGTTGCTGCTGTAGGGCAGCAACTCTTTCCTCTTCTTTCTCTTCTTTCCTCTCTTTCTCTGCAAGGATCTACATCTGGACATTTGAACCTCTGATAAGGAGGTGGAGCACTGACTGTTGGGTTCCTTTTATTCCTGTTACTAAGCCATGCATGCCCATCAGTCACAGTGGTCTGTCTGCTGTGCACAGGAGCACCACCTGTGTCCATCGTTCACAGTCTGTGCCTTGCTAATGACTGTGCAGTATGCATGCACAGTGCTGGTTTTCATCTGAAATTTGCATTTGCACCCATTTCAAGGTCCTTTTATACTGCCAGAGCAGTGCAAATGGGCAGTGGTGGCATGTATTCTACAGGTTAAGCCCCCTCGAAATAGGAAGGGTTCGGTTCTGTCACCTGACTCATTTCAGGTAAAAGTGCTTATAGGTTCAGTGTATTTGTTTACATGACAAAGTGCTGTTTATGTGAGAAAGGGTGACAAAATTGGATTGTTTGTGCTTGAGCCCAGTGTTAGGATATTAACTCACTCTGCTATGGAAGAAGAACTGTCACAAAAGAAATGTTTGATTCTAGGAGAGAAAGAACAAATCAGTAGGATAACAGACCTTGAGGAACACAAGCAGTAATTATACTTCATTATTTTTCATATTCTGCTTCTGTAATATAGACCTGTGTTGGCAATATTGGTTGCAGAGTTCAGGATTAGCTCTAGTGGGTTGCTGGCATTCAGGTCAACTGGATGGCTTAACTAATGTGAACTGACTGTGGTGGCAGACAAACAGAAGGCAATTTGGTCAAAATGGCTTTTATTATATTTTCAAGGATGTTTCCCATAGAAGAAAACATTGCTTTGTGTATTTGTTTAGAAGAAGTTGCATCCACAGGGCTCATATTACCTCTGAAACATCGAGACTAAAAGTTTGAGAGGAATCTCTTGTGCATAAGAGGCTCTACACTTATGAGCTATATTTTCCCAGCATGCATAATTCTAAATATTGAGTGATGGAAATGACTAAGGGCATTTGAAGAGTGAGACATTGAGGAGTGTTGTCATATTATATTAGTTATGGGTAATAGCTGCTGACTTTGGAACAGTGATATGAAAATTAGACCACTTCAGAAGCTCAATTTGGAAGCTTGGAGAGTCATGCAAGGTGACAGATCTGTACCAATGTAGGAAATGTCTTGGAGGCAGATAACTGCTGTTTCATGCATAAGTAGTCAGAGTCCCAATATTTTTTCTATGCAAATCAATGTCAAAATTCAGGTTAACCTGATTAGGATCATCTCCTTGCAGGAAAGGATTTTCTGTTGCTACATCACAAATAAGAGTTATAATTGCATTTTAGATGGAGAAAAGTTATGAATTCCATAATTTACATAATATGTTGAATCTAGCGGCCCTAGGAGAGTTCTTAATATCAGTTATTGTCTGTATAGAACAATTCTTGTACAGAGAAACAAATGAGGAAGGTGCTCTTCTGTGAATTTAGGAAGGCAATTTGAATTGGTATGCATGGTGTGCATTTGTGCTGATCCTGCATTATGCATTTCTCATAGATGTATCACTAACTTTCCTTACATTTGGTGAGAATACTTTGAACATTCCAGCAAACTGCTTGCTCATCTTTGGTAGTTTGCCTAAAACATTGTGATCTCCATAGCTAATGATGCTTAAGGTTTTTTTGTTGCAGCTCATCCCTCATCTGCATGAGGTCACCTTTGCCATTTTTGAAGAAAGACTCCCACAAAAGAAGGGTGTTCAGGAGACATTGACAGAGACGTGCAATATGTCTCGGGGAGGAAGAAAGAGTCTCTCTAATCTGTGCTATAAGTAATAAAAAGTGGCCAGGCAAATAATTTTTCTTCTCTGGAAAAGTTCAAATAAACCATAAGGGAGATATTATGAACTCATCCAGCATATAAAAACCCTCATATTCTCATTCGTTCACAAGGCGACAATAAAGAATTTATTTTGTGTCTTGCATATTTATGATTTTTGGATGTCAGAAGTATTGCTTTCTGTTATAATTTTAAAAGATTTTCTGGTAAACCCCTCACGTCTTCCAAGGAAGAGATGTATTATACCAGGAAAAGACTTCTTTTGCTATCATAATATAATCTGTATTTTAGAATGGAATTAACTGTATTCACAAAGAACTGTTTTTAACATCTGGTTATCTAGATTAGGAGTGTTGCCAATGTAAACATAATTTTCAAATGGGAAAATTTTATAGATATGGAATTACTATGGACTATATAGTGGCTTTCTGAACATAATAAAGTCTGTCAGTGCTAAGATTTGCATAAGCTGTGTCTAGTTTGGAAGAAGTATGTGTTGGAGTGAGGCTGCTTTAGTAGGTTGCTTTGCTCAATACAGAACACTCGATGGTCTTGGTAAATACATAATTTCAAAGTTATTTCCCTTAATTTTTCTGTCTTTTACCTCATTCACCTTTCCAAATGGTGAGACTCCTATTAAAAGAATGGATCTAGTGTTATCACCAAAATTAGTCCTTAACTGATAAATCCAAACATTAATGCAGTTTTTTGACCAATGAAAATTATAGAAATGCTTTTCTGGATGTGCTCTTTCAAAGTAATTTCTTTGCTTCTTTGTTCCAGTGCCACTTTTTGCTTTTGTAAAATCTGATTTTCTTTAAGTGGTCTGACAGAAAAATACATGGGCTGCTGTATAGATTATTGCTCACATTATTTTAGGATTAAAATGGGAATGTTGTGTTCTAGTGTGCTATCAAGTATTTACAGAGAGATGAATCCTTGATTATTAGGTTTTTTATAAGAATGTAAAATGAAGCAAAAGCAGAAAAATGAACAAACTTTCAATACATGAATTCCTATTGTTATGTCTTGTATATAGCTCCATTCTCTAAGAAGTAAGGGTCATGCTGATTATAAGTACACAAGAACTGTGCAATTTTTAGTACTTAAAGTAAGGTTTGATTTTGTGTCTTTAGACCGCTCTAGCCCCTCTTTATTTATATTTCAAGCAAAGTATAGTATACCTAAAACTCAGAAATAAAAATGGAGCACAATATGCACTGAAACATGAATGGAGCACATCTATTATATGATGGTAGGTGTTGATTGATTGTATTATTATTATGTGGTTTACTTTTTGTGTAATTTCTATATTAATTTTCATAATCTTTCCCTTTCTAAGTATTTGTCTAAAAGGGGTTTTAGAGATGAAATAGTGGGGAGAATTTGTTCTTTTCAAAGCAAACACTTGGCTTTTCTCTTAGAAAATGCTACTGGTCTATTTATGTTTCTCTTTTGATTACTGGGGTAGATGGGTTAAACTGCAGCAAACCATTAGTGTATACTGTATTGCATGTTCAATTATGTCTGGTCCCTGATAGACAATAAGAACCTTAACATTACCAGTTCTGCAGTCTAAAGTTATTTATTGCAATTTTTTTTTCCTAAGTGAATGTAATGATAGTACAATGAAGCTTCTTTTCTGAAATCAGGTTGCTGATTTTTGCCACCATTTGAGAAACTTGAAAACAATAGGAAACTCTTGAATTTGGTGCATTTGCATGTACGTGGAGAAAGTACTTTTAAATAGGACAGCACTGTATCATTTTAAAGCATTGAAGAGAAAGTAATACAAAATCAACCAAGAGGATAATCTCTGGCATTTACAAATATTTATAATAGCATTAGTTCCAAATCAGTTAGTTGAGGCAATTTGAACCTGTAGACCCAAACAAATAAATGAACATGGCTTGCCATAAGCTTTTTCAGAAATGTACCGATATTGCTGTGGAGCTTTATGCATCCAAATAAGTAAGGAGGTCTGCCAGATTTCTCTGGGTCTCCCTTCAGTCAAGACACTGTCTGCTTTATTAGGAAGCATTTCACTGGTGAAAATGTTATGCCGCAGAATTTCTGGGCTTTCTGGAATTTGTGCTGCAGTGTTTTAGAGCTGGCCTAAAACTAATGGGTTTACTAAAGACTTGGAGACAGGGCTTAGAAATTAGTTTAAATGAAATGTCCAACATTGGCAGGTCTGGCAATAGTTTCCCTTGCTTGCCCATGAAACAGCTTTGTTCTTTATGCTACTTAGTGCAATGGTTAGACTGTGCTGCCAGCGTGGGCCAGACCTTGCACTTGATCCCAAAATGACTTTGCCAAATTCACTGACCCCAAGCCAATGCTAAAGCAGTTTCCCACAAGCTCTGAGGAGTGCAGGAGAATACTAAGTGAGCTGTGTAAATTTTTAGTGTGAGTGGAGTGTTCATTTAGAAAGGAGAGGTAAGCATGGGTATGCCTGCTTTTGCTCAGCATCTGTCCCCTGCAGAAGGCTAGTGGCATCCTGGCCTGTATCAGGAACAGTGTGTCCAGCAGGAGCAGAGAAGTGAATCTTCCACTATACTCAGCACTGGTGGGGCCACACCTTGAGGCCTGTGTCCAGTTCTGGGCCCCAATATTAGGGAGAATGTTGAGATTTTGTATCATGTCCAGAGAAGGATGATGAAGCTGGTGTAGGGTCTGGAGCACAAGTCCTGTGAGAAGTGGCTGAGGGAGCTGTGGGTCTTCAGCCTGGAGGAAAGGAGGCTCAGGGGAGACCTTATCACTCTCTACAACTGTCTGGAAGGAGGTTGTAACCCATGGGGGTCAATTTCTCCTCCCTGGCAGCCACCAATAGGTCAAGAGGACATAGTCTTAAGCTATACCAGGGAAAGTTTAGGCTGGACATTAGGAAAAAGTTTTTCACAGAAGGAGTGATTGGGCGTTGGAATGGGCTGCTCAGAGAGATGGTGGAGTTATTGTCTCTGGAGGTATTTAAGAAAAGACTGGATGTGGCTCCTAGTGCCATGTCTACTTGACATGGTGGTGTTATATCACTTAGGCTGGACTAGATGACTTTCCAGCCTAGTTGATTCTGTGATTCTGTGTGAGTCGGGAGTCTGAGGTCTAAAGGAGTTTGAAGACTAACCAGCAGACATTGCAATAAGTTATGCTCAGAGACTGAAGTGTGCTGAGTGGGCCTGACCACTAGCAGGGACCCTTCATAGGACAATATGCATCAGGGTCCCAAGTCCCTGCATTAGCTGTGCTCCTATAATCTCTAGCCCTCCAAACTCAACTCCAAAACCTAAATATTTGCCCTGTGAACTATCTAAGATTTAGATTAACCTGATGTGGTGTTCAAAACTAGAAGCTTGATTTAAAAGTAGGGAATTTACAGAAGCACAACTGAGAGTTAAATTTGTCTTGTGAAACCTTTATTTCTGGTAGTAATGTTTTAGATGGAAAAAACCCAGCTTGACTTCCTGTTCCCCAGAGTGAGTTTGTGGGCCTGAGATTTAGAAGAAAAAGTAATTTTGCTGGTATATTGAGATATTTAACCTGCAAATCTATAAGAAGACAAAAATGCAATTCTCACAATGCTTTGGTTGCATGTATTTAGAGGAAAACCTCATTTAGAAACGACAAACAGTGCTAAATGCCAGTTGCAAGATGCGTGCTTTAGTGCTGATTTCCTGCTACCATCTGTTCTGTAACAAAAAGGCAGTCTCAGTTTCTGGGTCAGAAACAAGGCTCTGGTAGTAACTTTGTACTTGGAGGATGTCATGTGCTTTAAACCAATTCACTCCTGTGGTGCTGTGCAGTAGGAGGTCATCTGAGAAGTTTAAGATAACCAGGACAATTTAAATCACACAGTTTTAGGGAGGGTGTGTTAGTTTTAAGCACTAGCACAATTTGGCTGAGGACTATGTGTAGATTGATTCTTCAAAGGTTAGTGCACATCTCAGTAGGACCTGGAGGCTTGCTGGAAGTGGTTTTATGTTTATTCTTTTCCAAGACTTCTTTCTAAAAGTTTCTAACTGGGTGATACTTTCTGGTTTATACCAAGCTTTAGTAATGTTGGAATATAAATCAATTGTCCCATTTTCTGTATTGTTTTAATGAATAACAGCTTTTTTTTTTTTACGATGTCACACAAGTAATCTTCTGAGTTAACAGTGTACTGTGTATTTAAAATTTTTATAATGGACTTTTTATAGGTACCTGAAAGGGCAAATTATTCCATTGCCACAGTGTGAGATCTAATGGTTTTGTGTGTATGGGGTTTTGTGGGAGCTGAAGGACTTCCTTTTTGTTACCAATTTTCTAAAATTATTCTTCTGACCTATTTTTTTGTCCTGTTGTCCTTTTTCCAAATGAAGTTCATATATTCTTCATGAAATACAAAAGATACTACCACTTAAACATTTTCATTTGCTGGAGTACTGCTGTATCAGGTTTAGTTTGGGTTGTTTAGAAGAAACCCAGGAGATCAATATTTACAAATATCACCACTTTGGAAATGAATTTTGAGTGTTCTAAGTAAGGGTGGAAATGTCTTGAAATTGACATAAGAAAAGCCACCAGCATTGAATGAGGATCTGATCTTCCTAATGTGAAATTTTCCTTCCTTTCTCTACTGGCAGCCAAGGGAAGGGAGCATCCCCAGCATGTGTTGGAATTCACTTGCAGTGGGATGTTTCATCTGAGGATATAGGAAACCCACAGGACACACAGGGTGGTCTTAATTTCCAGTCTGGTGTTGGAATCGTCACCCATCTTCCACAAGAGTCAAGGAACACTGAAAGTTATCTTCTACACAAGAATCAAGGGAAACTGAGATTTCAGGCCCTTTTCCTGGGGAGTGGCATCTGCTTTGCGTGGCTGGATTTCCAGATAAGCACAGGTGTGACCTGTTTCCCTTCATCTGTGGAATGAGTGGGCTGCTTGGAAGCCCCACTGCCTGTCACTACCTGTCATGATTCCCGGGATGGTGCCCTGTGGGCTGGACCACTATCCTCCCATTGGATGGATCCTCCCATGCCAATGTCAGTAAATCACTTGTAACTTTCTCAGGGGCTGGAGTACCTATGCTCGTCTGCCTTGTCTTGTCCTGCTCTGGATCTTCACTTTCAGGTTTAGTGGTGGCCTCCCAGTGCATTTAGGCACCTGTAATGTTGATAGGTGGATTTAGTCACCTAATCATATGTTATGGTAGAAAGTAACAGCTTGGATTGCAGTCTTTGACATTCAGTGCATTTTCTGGAACGTTCTGAGTAATTTTCTGTCTTTTTTTTTCTCCTATTAACCTTTGGATACTAGTAATTGAATCCTATCTTTATTCAGAGAAACATGGTCAGTGGCTCAGCAAGGCTGCATATATCACAAACAATTGTGAGTTTACCTTGCTGTAATGGAAGCTGAGGACAGAATCCAAATGGAGAGATTAGAGCTAATCCTTGGAAATAAAATTAAGTTCACAAATTGTTTATTTGACAATTTGGTTTATTTGTCTAGCTGCTGCCATCCTATGTAGTCCACCTGTTCCATCTTGATAAAGTGATCATTAATCGTTCAGAAACATGCCTCAATTTTTTCTGTGCTAGTGCACACAACTAATGCATGTCATTAATGCCATCCAGAGGGAGCAGTTTGGAAGATGAGAGGATAATTTACTCACCATGTGCATTTAGTCCTTGGCCTCCTTGCTGAGATACCCCTGCTGGTTTGGAGTCTGTTTTTGTATACAAACCTGCCCTGCCTGTGATAACTAGAAATGTAGTGAGCCTACTAGTTTAATTCAAGGATAGGATGGTACAAATTCTGGTTTCAGTCTTTGGAAATCAGAAAGCTCTGTTCTGTTTTAATCTGCAGACAGATGCCTAGTTCGGCATTGCTACCTCAGTAGGAGTTGAGAGCTATATTAGGAAAGACTGTGAGATAATTACAATCAATAAAATATGAATATACTTTAATTTATATTAGAGAAAACAAGTAGATAATAGTAATCCAAATGCTCAGTAAACACTAAGTGGAAAAAAGCTTAAAAATCAGTTGAAGTACAGTGCTTACGTCATATTTGTGTGCTCTGGTCTGTGCTAACACCATCATAAGCAGTAGCAGTCCATAGGGAATTCAAGTGTGTTTCAGTGAAACATTTGGGATGAGGGGAAGAGTCCTCCTCCTTCCTCATCACTGGAGACACTGTCCAGAGGATGAGGCTCACCTGGGACCCCATGGCTGCCCTTATTGACTGGCCTTCAGGGACTTTTTTCTCCCCCTCTCTGCATTTTCCTCCCTCCGTTCTTTTCTCTGCCTTTTTCTGCTTTTGTTTTTGTTTTTTCCCTCTAGATTACTTTGTCTATTAGAGTCGATGTGTGTCATCAGCAGTGGATCCTGCTAATAAATCTTTGTGCGCATTACCCTGCCTCAGCATCCTTTGTGCAGCAGGGAAATTGATGATCAAGGCTGAAGGAAAAAGCTGTAAGAGAAAGTGAAAGGTGGTAATTCAGGCAGGTGGAAGCTGAAGACGAAAGAGAGGTCAGGGTGCAGGACTTTAGGCCAGACAGTGCTGCTATGGATATGCTGGTGTGGTTGTGCTGATCTCTGCTATTGAAGTGCTCTTGCTGAGGGGATGATTTTTAACGGGAAAATTATGGGATGCTTTCAGCACTCTCTTCAAGATTGCAGTTTTTCTGGAATAAACACATCTGGCCAAGGACACCGGGGCACTGGTATGTCAGACACAAGGACTCTCAGTGCCAGCAGGTGTTTGTAGGGGACCAGAGCATGTCTGTGCATGTTAAAGGAAGTATGGTGACACAGGCTTGCATCCTCAGCATGGTCCAGCATGTTTCCTCTGACAAAATGGGGTGCAGAATGTGTCAAATTTCTTCAGCCCTAGAATCACTCTGGCCTTTCAAGTTTGCTTAAGTGTCTGTTAAATTGTTTCTCTTTCCTGCTACAGAGGGTTGTGGACATTTTGCTATCATAGTATCATAGTCTCATAGAATAGTTAAGGTTGGGAAAAACCTCCAAGAGCACCAAATCCACCATTAACACATGCAGTGAGGTGAGCATCCCAGTCAGTGAGCGCTCCTGAGGCTGTGTTAGCCCAAAGGCTGGCTCATGTGCAGGTGCTGCAGGGCTGGGATCCCCACTGTGGCACGGGCTGGGCTTTGCATCACACCAGCAATCCCTGCCTTAGCCTGTAACTCGCAGCAGAGCTCCCAGCACCTATTAGAAGCCTGTCTGCAGACCTGTAGGGCCAGGAGCCTCTGTAAAATGACCTATTTCTACATTTGCTACTCTTTTTGCTCAGGAAAGCAGTCTTATCATGACCCTTATTTTTAGTTTTGTTTCTCTTGTATGTATGCTTAATTGTATATTATACAGAAAAGTATGTGACATCCACAAAGACATACAATATAAAATATAGTGTTATTTTTTTCCCTATTCATAAGTATTTGATAGAAAACAGCAGGTGGTATATTTTATCTTAGAGCAGATAACATTCAAGGAAGAAGAAAAGAGAACCTCTCCTTTTCCCATGGGTATGGGACTGATAAATTATTCCAATGATAGATAAGGGTAGAACTCAGGCAGGTACCAAAGCTTTAGGAAAGAAAATCACATAACAGTAATAGTGATAGTAATAATAGCAACAATAAAAAATGAGTGTATGCTTTCACTGCTAAAGCCTTGTTTGGATGCAGAGCTCCAAAGCCTTGCCTGTTATTCATTCTAAAAGAAAACTTTTTATTGCCCTTGAATTAAAAGAAGCAACAAAACCAATCTACTGTACAAATGGAGTGGATTTGAGGCTCTGACTGACAGTAGATGTCCCAAAGTCTTTCATTATTACTTGCTTTCTACACTCATGTGTGGCACAAAATTGAAATTCCAGTATATAAGAGGAATTTGTAACTCCAGCTGTCTTTGCATCTATCAAATAAGGAGAATAAATATCCAAATGCTTCTAAGACCCAAAAAAATTATCATGGGAGGAAGCTGAAATAGCAGAAAAGGAGCCACTCCCTATTGCTTCTACTCGCATGCTCTTGATCATGAGGAGTATTCCTTCAGCATGTTTCTCCTACTGCTCTTGAGCTACTCTTATTATCTAATAAATATGTCATTTACTCAATGAGTTGTCAAGATTCATTCAAGGTTCCTGGTCTCTTCCACAACATTTCTAAGCACATTCTCAGAATGCCTGGCTTGAGAACAGCATCAGTTTCCACCTGTGCTGGTTTTGCACTAGAGCCACCCCATTTTTTGTTCGCTCTGAACCTGCCCTTTTTATTTGCTGCTCCTCAGTCCATTCATGGTGACTTGCTGGCTGCTCTTGCCCGGGTCTGCTCTGCCTGAAGCCGAGTGCCAGGTCTGGGTCTGCTATGCAATCTGCTCTCCTGTGCCTGGGATCTGCTGTGTTGCTGGAGCTGCTCTCATGGGCTGGAGGATGGTGAGAAAAATCTGTGTGGGGAGTTTCACCAGTGAAATCCACACCTAGATGCTAGCCAAGACAGAATTTACCAGATGGTCTGTGTGCTGGCTAGAGTGTGTCATTGGAATAATTCTGTCAAGAAAAGTAAAAAAATAAATCACTGATTTTTATGGACTAGGTCATGGGCTCTGTGCACAGACTTATACTATTTAAAAAGTTTTGTCTTGTTCACTCCACCCAATTAATCAATATGAGAAAAAGAAATGATTGAAAGTTGTTCATAATGAAATCCAAATAATTAACTCACAAAATGGGTCCAAGTTCTTATATATTCTTGCAATCCCTTAGAGATTATATCTTTTTTTCGATATCCATCTGAATTGGTGATGAATTTCTTCTGTGTATTCTTCACTCCTTACCTACCTCAGGTATTATTTAGATAACTAACTGACTGTGGTGCTGTGCAATTAATTTTAAGTTAATGTTGGGTACTAGAATAGTTGCTGGTGGTAAAAAATAATAACTGGAAGCAGCTCTGAGGTCTGCTCAAGAGTGTTTTAGAGATCATTGTTTAGTCAGACCTTGAGGAATTGGGTACAAATCTGTTCAAGTCAATGGAAGTGCTTATGCAGAGGTAAGCGTGGTATAGTGAGCTATGAGCTGTATTTGCAAAGCTTCTGAGTGCACAGAACACCATCTGAAATATGCCTTGCTTGTTGGTCTTGGCTGAACATAGGGAGCACTTTAGATATTTTGAAATTTGCTAGAAAATAATGAATGCAAAGGTGAAAACCTGCCATAGTGGAACAGGAACTATTCAGGTGTTTAGGACACTAAAAGTACATAATAAAAGTCTGAATCTCTGCTTTCCTGAAATTTTGGCCTGAAATAAAGATTTAAACATTGTTGTCTCTCTTTTCTGAGATCAACACAATATAATTTGCCATTTAGCCCTTCTGTGAGGTCATTCTTTATCTGTTCTCTGACATGGCAAACAAATCTAAGACATGCTTCCAACACAAAAGTACAAATGCTTCATTCTGGAAATCTTTTCATGTAATGAAGTTTTTTTAGAAATTAGGTTAAGCTTAACATTTTTTTTTCACCTAGTTTGCTAGTACATCCTCTTACCTGAGTAATGCCTCTGACCTCTGTCTTCAAAGCAACTGAATTTTGTGTTAGGCATTTACTGACTCTTTTGAGGTAAAAACAAGTGATAATTTGTGATTTTAAAAATTGGAAGTATTAATATGGATGTCAACATTGATGTTTAGACTTGATGATATATTATGTAGAAGCTCACTGCAGCTTCACCAGTTTTTAAAAAACTCTATTTTATTTATCCTGGGAAAATGACACCTCTCTGCTAATGTCTGTATATTAAAGACAAAGATGGGCTTATTTTGAATTTAGCTTATTAGCAAAAAAACTCAGGATCTACTCTCTTTCTTAGACTGATGGATTATAAATAGGCTCAGAACTGAATCAGGGATTTTGTGTTGTGTTGCCATTCATTAAGTAGACTGAAGTAAAAAGAAAGGGCTGAAGGTCTGACTTGCTTGGCAGGCAGCAAGGGAGAAATCCTGAGCTTGCAACTCTGCCATTCAGTTTAAAAATGTTGAATGCATCTGGCAAAATGGAACATTATTCCTGCCTGGTTTAATTATTTCTAAAACTTTTGTAGTCTGGCTTTCCCCAACAAAATATGAAAGTTTCTTCTCTTCTTTGGGTGTGTCCTGGAAGATACCTATTGTTCCCAACTGCCTTTGAACTAAATAAATTGCAGCTCAATGCAACTCTGCCATTCAGTTTAAAAATGTTGAATGCATCTGGCAAAATGGAACATTATTCCTGCCTGGTTTAATTATTTCTAAAACTTTTGTAGTCTGGCTTTCCCCAACAAAATATGAAAGTTTCTTCTCTTCTTTGGGTGTGTCCTGGAAGATACCTATTCCCAACTGCCCTTGAACTAAATAAATTGCAGCTCAGTTAACAAGACTCAGTTTTGTCAGTTGTATAATTTGAACTGGTCAAGCAGGTGAGAAGAGTAATTAAAGTAACTGAGCCAGAATTACATTTTTGTGGCAAAATTTGACATAAGGAAAATGTCCTTTTATGAATTCTAGCTGAAGGGGAAGATTTATTTTATGAATGTGAAGGAATTTTTGTTGAACCATTCTTGTCCATTTTTCTTGAAGTGAAAAGAGGGAGCCAAGTTTTGAAGCAATTTATTTTAAAATCAAAAACCTTACTAACAGGTTGCAAGAAATAAAAATAATAAAAGTATGTCTGTGGGCTAATTTGTGTACGTGGAAGGTTTTGTCAGTTATTTCCTTTGGTGTGGTCCTCTGTTCACCTGAGATACTACACAGAAAATAATGTTTCACTTTTTTGACACACAATAGTACAGATGTTTGGCATCAAAATTCAGAATTTTTAACATAGTAATATTTTGCAGACCCTAATGATGACTTTGAATTCTTACAGTCTTGGTCTGTTGATAGCTTTTTTTTTCTATCTGATCAGTAGTCCAAATATTAAAAAATGGGTATGTTACAGTAAAACATTTATATTGGTTTTCACATTTTTTCAGTGATGGAGGCATGGTTTCTTATTGTTGGAGTATTGCATTTCACCTTATTGCCTACTCTTCTATCCAGTTGCATGCTAAAATTACTCTTCTAATACATAAAATGTTTTGATGTTGAAATTATTAAACTTACCAACAGCAAGACTAGTACCAAGCGCTCTGCCATAAACATTTTGACTGGTCCATCCCGGTCTGTAAAAAGGAAGGAGGAGTGTTGATAGTTCATCCTTTCTCCCATTCTTCTTCTAGGGAAAGCTTCTTTTACAGAGTGTTTAAACATAACTTAGATCCCACTATATCAGAAGTTTAAGTATGTGCTTACAGCTTTGCTCAAAAGAGCACATATATATATAAATATATGCCATTAAATCCTTTCCTGGACCAGGATCATGGACTGAAGGTTTTTCAAGGTAAGAAGCAGCCTGAGAGTGTGCCTGTGCTTGTACCCTATACAGGGCACCTGCAAGGAAAGAGAGTTCAGAAGTCTTGAGTGGTACAAATGGTTTGTGAAGGGTGTTTAGTACAAGGCCACTTGGGATAATCACCACACAGTGAGAACATTTTGTTTTAACCTGGGCTCTCTTTGGAGAAAGGATTTCTCTTCATGTCTGCGCAAACGCTTTCACACATTGGTGTCACTCTTCAGGCTGTTCCTGGCGCTCTGGACCTACATCAGTTCTGCTTCCACAGTGTGTCTGGAGCTTGGGCTGAGGTTCCTATTTATCACACTGAAGGATTCATTTATGGCCTGTTTCTTTGATTTCATCATGATTCTACCATGGTGCAAGTGAAACTACTCTGTAATCCTATTAAATTGGGAATGACTTTGTCCCACTGTCCGCAAAGGAGGAGTCAGCAGCTACTGTCAGAAACTACTGAGAAATGGAGATAGTGAGTTCTTCCCTGTTTCTGTCTTGCTAAACTGATGGTAAGCCAAACAGCCCAGCTGGGAGTCAGGTCTGGTCTGGTGTCTTTGCCAGTCAATGCTGACTGTGAACGTGGTATAAATAACAAGCCAAGATGCAGTTCTAGCAAACGTTGGCTTTATTGCAATCAGTGTGAAAGCAGTATACTTGTTTCTTTGCAGAATTGGGCTGCTTATGATTGGAGTTGGTGGAACAGAGGTTAGACTGTAATTTTACTTACTTAATCCCATACTTGAACATTGATTTAGAACTTCTTTTTTCTTCCCTGGGGAGAAAATTATCTGTTTGGCTTAACATTCTGTGGTGTTTACACTATGTCTGGACCACTCACATAATTTCATTTTAAAATCTGAAACTAATTCTTCATTTTGAATCCCTTTTCTCCCCCCACTACTCAGAAGGGAGCTGGAGATTATTTTAGCTGTCTCATCACCTATGGGCAATTGCATTATGTTTAGTTTTAACCAAGTTCTGTATAAACAAAATGCTTGCTCTTAGGCATTTCTCCTGAACATTGAGGAGCTAGGATTCATATTATTGTGTAGGAAATATGAATTGATAAACACATGTTTTTCCCCAATAAATGATTAGTAGGAGCTATGTGAGGATAGTGAGAATTAGAACTATCCAAACAGCAAAGAAATAATATTTTAGTTATACAGGGACTATAACGAACTGTATATCTCTTCTCAAAAAATCTTATTTGTGTTTTAAAAACTTTGAGTTATATTTGGGGCAGCTAAGTGTTTCCTTCAGGGACTAAGTATGTTAAATCTGACTTGGACCAACTCTCTGTGTAAAGTAAAGCATCCTTCTTGAAGACAGTAAACACACATTTATTTTTCTCATGGGGAATCACCCCTCCACCCCAAACTACTTAGAAAGGTACTGATGCTTCCTTTTACTTCTTTTTAGTTACATCATGTTTAACCCATGTTCCTTGGTGTTTATTTTCCAGTATAAACTATGTGTGATTGATACTGTGGGGTGACTAAAAATTAAAGCTTGATGTAACTAACTCTAATTGAACTTTCATTTGTAGCTCAAGCTGTTGTCTCCTTATGTCCCATGAGATCAAGATCTGTCATCAACTCTGAAGCCAATTTCCATCAGACATTTTAAACAAGGCAGAGAGAGTAATGTGCGAAAATATGTAAATTAAAAACAAAAACAAAAAAAAGAGTTCCTCTCAGAGTTTGAATTGGTTTCTTATTTTTTTCCCCAATCTCATGTACCATGGTGAAAGTGTTTCATTCTAGATGAGTGGGTATGTGAAAGGGTATATTGTCCCTTTAGACAACTTGGTTCAGTTTTGAGTGTAGATGAAAGCATGCCTGACATTTATTTCCAAGAGTGTGTTAGCAGACAAGACTACTCTAGTCAGTGACTGAATTTGTTTGGGCTGAGAGTCAGAGTATGCTGATATACCTCAGAATCCTTTCTTACAGGTACTAAATAAACTGCACTTGGATTTCATTGACATAGTGCATTGGGCTTCAGCAAGGTAAACTTTGTTGAAGTCTTATGCATATTCAGTAGCGGATGTCAGTGAGGGGTCTGGTATATTTATTGTGATGGTGAAAATGGAAGCTTTCAGAATGTGGAATTACTGTGCTCAGAAACTCATGGAAGAATACTGATTCTTTAAATCATGTTTAGAATACGGAATTCAAAGCTAGGTAGTTTTATCGCACAGAAATAACTTCAGTGAACCATCAAAAGCCCACATCTACCTCTAGCAAATTTTGTTATTGTTTCTAATAGACAACGGATCAAATCTTTCTTGTATGGATTCTCTTCTGCTGTGTGGAAAAGGAAAAAAGGAGGATTGTTCAGCTGCCATTATTGGTGGTGGGGCAATATGAAGCTTGAAGCTGAGTGTTTTATGAGTTTGTAATATCTTCTATACTAGCTGGAGACTGCCAGGAAATATTTTGTTCCTCTCAGTCCCCATCACTGTTTTTAGAGCCTTTTGTAAAGGTGATGCTGAGGATCTGTTTCTTTTGAGATCTCCCTTTACCCAGGAGGTTATGAGAAGGAGGAATGTACAACTCATTTCGTCACACTATGAACATGACTGTAGAAGTGGAGCATTTGGCCTTACATATTGTAGATGTATTAAAATGCTCCTTGCCCTCAGAAACTGAGAAAATGTATATATCAAAGTTAAGGTCCATGTCATTTGGATGTCTGCTCATGAATACTCTGAAAATGTCATGGCTCAACCCCAGCCAGCAATAATCCCCACACAGGCTCTTGCTTACTCACCCCTGGTGGGATGAGGGAGGGAATCAAAAGAGTACAAGTGAGAAAACCTGTGGGTTGAGATAAAGACAGCGTGACAGGTAAAGCAAAAGCCATGCACACAAGAAAAGCAAACTGAGGAATTGATTCACCACTTCCCATAGGCAGGCAAGTGTTCAGTCATCTCCAGGAAAGCAGGGCTCCATGGCACATAATGGTGACTTAGGAAGACAAGCACCACAACTCTGAATATCCCCCCACTTCCTCCTTCTTTCCCCCAGCTTTTTATGCTGAGCATAATGTCATATGGTATCAGAAATCCCTTTGGTCAGTTGGAGTCAGCTGTCCTGGCTATTTCCCCTCCCAGCTCCTCATGCATGCCCAGCCTGCTCACTGCTGGGGCAGTGGGAGAGATATAGAAAGCCTTGGCATTGATCAGTAATAACAAAAGTATCCCTGAATTATCAACACTGTTAACATAGCCCCTCACTCTGAAAAAATTTAACTCTACCTCAGAAAAAAATAGCAAAAAAACTCTTTGCACTGTTGACTTTCAGTGTACTGTGAGCCAGAAGCCTTCTTTCCCCAAAAATGTGCAGGCTAAATCTGACAAAAGAAAGATGACGTGTGGGAAAGACATACAGCCTATATACCATCACTATGCACTGACTTCACTGACTGTCCTAGGTAATTTTACTATTTATACCAGTTTTTGGAAGAAATCAAGCTGTGCAGGGTGGGACACTGCACAGAACTCACTGGTTCTGGTGACTGAGCCTATGCCTCAGCCATGCCCAACCTAATTGTGGAGCCAAGGCTCTGTCATTGCTGGAGATCACAAAGGGACCGCCCTCTCAAAACCTCTTAATTGAAACATAGATCAAAATGGAAAAAAAAGAAGCATAATACCTGGTTGTAAGACGTGATTGAAATTTTTAGCATTCAAAATTTTTTGAAAGAAGAGAGAGAGCCTTGTTTTCCACCTCTAATTTATAAGCTTATCTGAGCCTATAAGTACTAGGAACAGGCTGACCTTGGAGTCATGTAAGTTCCTGAATATGGAAATATCTTTTTCTTGTGTTTTGGTAGACTGTCTCTAGCCCTGTAGTTCAGGGCTTGTCCTTGTACTGGTCTCCTCCCTTATCTTCCTTGAGCCTGAAGTGTGCTCCAGAAAATAAATTTTCATGTGGGTAAAATGTGTTTCCAATCCTTTAGTTGCAGAGCCACCTTTAAAAGTACAAGCGAGTTAAATCTGTGTGAGCTCCCAGGCATTCTGGCTAAATCTAAAATGAAGATATAACCAAGCTGTCTTTGAACTGTGTAGAGCCCCTATAACAAGGATAGTGTGCTGAATTAAAATAGCTAATTAGCTGTGATGAAAAGCTGATGCACAGGGCTGGGTCAAGGCAGCTGCCTTGCTTCTGGACTGGCTTGTTCCAAGGAGCCTCGGGGCTCTCTCTGCAGCACTGCACCACGCTGAGCAGGCACACCTCCAGCAGTGAAAGGTTGTACAGCTGTAAGCTGCCATTGCTAATCTTATTGAGGGGCTGTCAGAGACTGCATCCTGGCTCTGCTCAGGCTGTGACCCTGGAGCGCTGCTTCCTCCTTTCATCTCATTCCTCTGATTTCTGCAGAAAGGAAAACCAAGCAAAGTTGTGGAAGATCCCAGATTAACAATCAAAATCCTGGGGTATGCCCTGTTTTTTTCTTGGTAATTAGGTACAGCCTCAGGCTGTCAGGGTGGGAGTCATCTCATTTAAGTGAAGGTGTTGGAGGGTTAGCTATCTGTTCTGGACTGGCTGGTCACCTCAGAAGGAGAGAGGCAGGTACTTCCAGCGAATGCTTTCCCTCTCCTGGAACAGAAGAGATGAAACATACTCTGGAGGTGTCTGTCTTTCTCCACTGACTTCAGAGAAGAAGCCTCAATGGTAACATTGAACTTGATGCTGGTCTTTGTGACAGTTGGAGTTTGGTGAGGTGCATCTTTTGGTATTTGAAGTGTCACCACCGCCATGTGCTGGAACATTTGATGCTCCGGGTCTTGTAAAAGAAGAGGCATATTCCTAGACTGAAGAACTGTACTACCTAGTATAAGTAACAGATTATTTATTGAAGTGATGAGAAGGTGATATGTGGGAATAAACCATCTGAGACCATTTAAGAAAAAAACAAACGCGAAAATCCCACAAAGCCTAGGAGTTCAGACAAATCAGTCTATGAATCTAGCTGAAGCAATAGCACAAGTAGCTAAACTATTTTCTTATTAGATCAAGTCAGCAAGGCACATATTATGCGTAGTATTGTAGGGTGTATGCTGCTTTATTTTCCTTGGTTTGACTCTTAATCTAGACATATATAAACCACATGCCTTTCTATTTCATTTCCAGTAGATAGCAGCAGTTCACAGAGAGTATTTTTTCTTTTTTTCTTTTCTTTTTTTTCTTCTTTTCCAGTGAAGGTGCATGTGATTCAATGAGGATCTTGAAATGTTTCCTTTGCAATCAGAAAGTTCAGTAGCCTTTTAATACATGCAATATGTACTGGTTTTGTCACCACAGCTAATTTCTGAGGAGTATTGTTGAAGTACTGAATTAATCTTGAGACCGAGTCAGTTAGAACAACTTTTATTCACAACACCATGGAATAAAAAAAAAAAAAAAAAAGAAGAGGAAAATGGCTTTTCTAAGTCAATTCTTGTAAGTTAATGTTCCATTAAGTTCATTAATTGAAAGTGAGTGTATTTTCCTCAGAAACTTGATTAAACTCAAAATTTGTTTTAGGAGCAAGAATCAAGAAAGATTTGAAATGTCCTGACAAACCATGTCTGATTTGTTGAACCAAATTCTTCAGTTTCTGAGTTTGGTGCACCCTGGCTGTGGCAGAGGGATACTTTTAGGATACTAAGTTGGAGTGGCTATGTCATCATGCAGCTGTGAGGTATCTCTTGAAGTGATTTTGTGGACCAGGTGGGAGCACAGAGGTGTGCTCTCACAGGAGTTGGTTCTGTTTGGCTTCAGCCACCAAACAGACCCTTCTGGAACTATTTTTTTTTTAGTAGCTCTAGACTAATTTTGGGGAAATGATGAGAAAAATAACATTACTAGATCAGATCTGTAATCACATCCCAAGAAGGTAGGAAAAATAGATTGTGAAACAGGAAAGTGAGTCATTCTTGTGTCACACTGTGCATTTATTCCACCTAAACTTCTAATTGTACTTAACACACTTTGATTTGAATAATTTCTTCAGTCTTGACATTTATAAGGTAATTTTATCTATTCTAAGCTTTTAAATATGTTCAGAATTAAAACCGCTACTCACTTGTAATTGTCTGAAATTCCTGTACAGAATTTTTTCTCTGTAAAAATGGGTTCAGCTGCGTTTGGCAGAGGCAGCATGCTGTGTACAAGCACCTCACTTCCGATAACCAAAAGCAGTTCCATAGAAGTCAGTTTTCTTTCATATCTGCAGAACAATTTTGGGAATCTTAATCCGAGTCTGCATTTTGAAAGTATGCAAGATCTTTATTCAGCAGAATAGTACAAGATGAAAAGCATGAAAATCAAGGTCAATTCCTTAGTTTTTTTAAAAATTTTTATTTTTTTTATTTACCTATTGCAGTTGTTGTTATGTATTTATTGCAGTGGTGAGTTGAAAACTGAGATGTAATAATAATGGCTTAACTGTTAATGTTTTTTCTGTCTTCAGACCCTATATGAGTTGTGAGGAGAAGGATGCTGCATATGGTAGAATGCTTTACTGGGCAAGCAGTTTCCCTGACATAAAGGATGAGAAAATCTGACTGAGTGGAAATAAGATTATTTTTGTTGTTGAAGTTCACTTGATGAAGTTCAGTGGAAAAGACTGATAAATGACTGAAATCTGCATTTCTGGTACATGGCTGGAAAATGTCTGAAGGCCAAAGCAAACAGTTTAATTTGCAGCATGCTCCGGACTGAGCCTGGACTGAGATTTGCTTTATGATGATCTGACCTACCTCTCTGGCCTATCCTTATTCCAGTTGCCAAGTAAATGGATTAATTATTTGGGCTTACTTTTTCTGATGCTTTTGAAAACACTGAATACATGACTTAGCTTATTGACATTAATCAGGTATATTAAAATTTTAGGAAAATGAGAAGTACTTCTTTCTTGTACAGTAATCAAACTGATTTCATCATTGCTTGAAGCTTGGTTGCAGAGCTACCACTGAGTTCTGCCTCAACCACTTCCTGGACAGGGACCCCACCATCCTTAGACTACTGTGTAAAGCTCTAGTTTTAAGAGAGCAGAATAAAAGCCACCTAAACATTTTAAAAAATTGTCCAAAAATGTGAAGGACAATTGAAAAAGCTTTGAATTGGTGTGTGTCTTTCTTGGCTAGGTTTATTAGAGCTTATTGCACATAATTAATACAATTTTTTGCTGAAAAATAAAACGGTAGTCAACTGCAGATCCAATAAGTGAAAGTCCTAAATGGGTCAATTTTGGTCCAGTAACTAGTTCTTATTCCATTATTTTCAACAGAGTGACTGAACTGGCCTCATTGTTCCTGTTTCTGCAAACAACAAAGAATTCATAAACAGTGAATAAAATACATGAAAATGCTTATATATAGTAGCTTGGAGGATTCGTCCATACAGTTCTACAACACCTGTGTGATTTTTTTATTCTCAGTAAAAACAGTTTTGATATAAATTTATTTATTCGCAAGCTCCACAGATACATTAATAGGCAGATCTTTGCGGGGCAGCGTAGACCATACATTTAGGTGACAGCAGCAGTACATTTTAAGTGATTACTATAATTTTAAGTAATTTAATTGTAGAAACACATTAATACATAGATGATATCAAGTTAGATTGGAAGATATAGACTAGTAAAAATCCAGCCTAATGGTTGCATTTTGCTTTTGTGGAGTAAATTGATTAAAAGGAGAAAATTAAAAAGAATGTGAAGCTATAGAAAAATTGAAATTAAATATTTCATTAAAATATTAAATTTGATGTTTGGAATGTCTCCTGGCTATCAATTCAAAATCCAATCCATATGGAACAGGGAACCCTTAGAATTCAGAAGATTATAAATCCTCACAAGTGATTTCTTTTCACATTTTGATCAACCTGTCCCTGAAGATTGCTAAATTCTTATGAAAGGAAGAGACTTAATCCACAAGTATTCACAGAGCATTTGTACTTGCATGTAGTATTGACTAGTGATTTTTAGAATTTGTGTACACCCCTCTCAGAATGGAATATAAATCTCTGTTATTAGCAGAGGCAGCTTCCATGTATTTAAATGTCTGGAGTTCCTCACAGATAAACTTTTCATGATTATTTTGGCCAGCAGCAGCCACCACATTTAGTGAGATGGCTCAGTGATATGGGTAATTCAGCACTTATTCACTGAAAGGGGAAAAATAAAACTCCTCAGCATAATGGGTAATGAATGTGTCTGACTTCAGTGGCTACAAGGGGCGGATGGTGAATCATCTTCCTGCAAGACTGAATATAGCTTTTTCCCCCCAATACTTTCTGACATCTTTCATACAAGAGAATATATAAATCTATCTCCTTTTTTCATGGAGCTTGACTTTAACAGCATCAAGCAAGTTATGCTGAACAAATCAGTCTTACTTGATGTCTGTTGTTAAATAGTTTATTATTCTTTCAGTTCATCATGCAAGCTATTAATTGTTACAATTCTAAGAGCACAAGAGCACAGCTTTGTCTATATTCATTTAAGCAGTTATTTTGCATTTTGCATTTAAGGATGTGATTGATTCAAAACACATAACACATTAGGCCCTTGATATTACCTTGGAAGATAGAGAGTTTTCCTATCTTATTTCAGATTGGAGGTACATATCTTCTAACAGCTTCAGAATTCCTTCAATGTACACAGAGCTAATTCCTTCTGTTCTGACTGCAGGTTTTGCTTTCTGTGTCCAGATGAGTTGATCTACCCTGCAGCAGAATACAATCTGTTCACTTACACCAAGCAATTTTGTATCAAAACCATACCTTTGAGTTCTGACAAATTTTTTAGGATTTGTCATGCAGTCCATGTCCATTCTATCAATTCTGTCCATTCCATCTTGCTCCATGTTCTCACTCTCTCACAATCTTCCCCTCTCCCTGTCTTGAGAAGATTCCTTTTTCAATCTCTTTGTCTGTACTTCCAGCACTCTCCAGCGTAGCTCTTAGTGGTGTATAGTGGTGTATATCTATGACTGACTTTGTGTGCTTGACTGGCACTCTGCTGCTTGTCTCTGGACAGCACTGCAGTGTGGACTGTGTCACACATCCAGTGACGGCATTTATAAAGTGTGCTCTTCTACAGTTATGTAAAACTTAGTGTAATTGTTGCAGTCTCACTGTTTGTTCAGCCCAGACAACAGTGACGGCATTTATAAAGTGTGCTCTTCTACAGTTATGTAAAACTTAGTGTAATTGTTGCAGTCTCGCTGTTTGTTTGGCCCAGACAGTTGCATAATTGGCATTATTACTTATTAATCTTATTTATCTGGGATGGTCTTTCTAATCTAATGAATCGTAGCCCCTGATGAGGTCCCATAGGACAGCATAGGGTTTTAAAAGCAAAGGGCTTATTTTTGCCTCCCACAACACTTCTGTTTTTCAGTGGCAAATACTGTCAACCTGCCAAAAAATAAGCATATATGTATTACATTTATTCAGCTGCTCATCCTGATTATCTCAAAAGACATGTCAGTCTCAAGCTTGGAGCTGGAATCTTACCTGCTGACAAGCTGATGTGAAAGTCATCTGAGTTAACAAGAGAACAGATAAGGTCTTGATGTATCATCCCAGTAAAGGCCTGGGGTAGGAGCTCATGGGAGCCATCTAAGCTGCAGGATCTAACTGGCCATGTGAGCCTTTATTACCAACTTAAATCCCTTCAATGCCAGCCCTAGATGCAATTTGTAGGTGAGATATCACCTGACTTTGAAAGTGTTCCTGAAGGACACAGCTCTCACCAAAATGCAGTCTAATAGCTCTGCTTTGGGACTCTAAGAAAAAGGGGTTGTCAGCTTGGTGAGAAATTGCTTATAGACGGAGAATTTTTCCTAAAGCAAATTGATATTTATTGATCACTCCTTTTACAGGAAGAAAAATGCTCTATGTGGAGTCTTCACAAAAGGCCCTTCAACACAGGATCAGGTGAAGTAGCTTTGTTCCTCTCTGAACCGCTGGATTTATCTTTTTTCTTCTTTATCTTAAACCAGTTTTTCTCCATGTGGTTTCATTTTCAGGGTCAGGGCTTAATAGAAATTTGTGGCTGAGATTTACTCTGCTTCTAGGCTCCACTTTAGAAATTAATTATGTTATTGTGATTGCACAATGAATTGGTCAGTTAATAAGCTTTTTGGCAGTTACTAAAAATATACAAATGAATACCTCACAGAACTTAATAAAAGACATTAAAATACGCGATTTAAAGGAAAGATTTTTTTTAACATTAAAATTTCAAAACCCAGCTTGATGTTTGATGGCAGATCTGAGTATTTCGAGAATTACAAAAATTGTTTGTACCAGTGTTGTGTTTATCTTTTTAGTTAAGGAAATACTAAATATCATGAAGGGTAATATAAATTAGAACTAGCCCAGATATTACATCGGGATTTTGTTAATTTGGGACTGAGTATGAAACAAATAGGAACAGAGTATTCAGGCCTTGTTCTTCACAAGTTTGCATTCAGAATCACTCATGAACAAAAGCTTCTCAACCAAAAACTTATTACAATCAAATATATAGACTAAAACCTTTGACCAAATGGAATTTTAGATCCAGAAGGCTGGAGTTATGTGGATACTCGATCTTACATGAGGAAGATCTTGGCTTAGAACCTCCTAAACATCTCAAAGTCCTAGCTGTGACTGTAATAAGGCATTATATGTGTTGTGATGGTGCTGAGTCAGCCCCACTCCGTGGAGATTACAGACCTATTATCACCTGCAGAAAATTAATCTAGCGGTGCTCAAGGCTATAGGAGTCTAGCTTCTTTCTTGTCACCCTAAAATACTGATCTGGGAAAGACCCTTTTGGTCTTAGTCCTTGGCAATGCAGCTGTACATTTTAGCTACCCACTTGAAAATGTAGACCAAAGCATTCTATGCATAATATTAGCTGTGATGAGATCATTGGACATATTATTAGTGGTTTTGTAATTTTTGCATAATCTATTCTGCTGATTTATATTATGAGAAATGATTGTTTGGAGTGTTAGAATTTGGAGTGAAGCTTTTTTTCTTTGTCCTCCTTCTGCTGCCCAGGACATGATTGGTTTCTCTTTGATTCTTTCTTGGCACTCACACTCGTATTACTCCTCTTCCCTTAATGTTGATACATGCTTTTTGTTTCTTTTTGACCTTCAGAAAAACTCTTTTAAGATGATTGAGCTTAAGGCAAACCAAGTGTGAGGATGTGTCTTGAATGAATGCTGCCCAAGGGAGTCGGGAGGGTGGAGGGGCAAGGCAGCCTAGTGGAAACATTCAGTGTATTTCTTGATTACCTTTTCACAAATTGTTTTTAAAATTGTTCAAAAAAGAAAAAATACTTTGTGCAGAGAGCACTACTTTATTAATTTTCCTGTTTTTAAAATTGTTCAAAAAAGAAAAAAATACTTTTTTTTTTTCTTAAATTTTCCCTTGAATGACCTCCATGGGTTATTTCTTAGGTTGTGTTTATGCAACATTTTCTCCTTGAAATCTTAGAGATAATTTCTTTATGTGAAAAACATAATGAATTCACAGTGTATTTTTAGACACATTTGGTCATATAGCCAGACATGCCTGCAGCAAAATAACATTGGTGTTGGCAAAAAAGGGTAGTTAAACAGGTAGGTGGTAAATATCTACAGTCGTTGCTTGAAAGCTATCAATTATTTGTGTTCCCAAGCTTAACTGTTACACTGAATATTTACCCTGCAAACTGAGAAATGGCAGCCAATCTAAGCAAGTCATTTGCTTTTCAGTATTAATTTTGCTTCTCGTGCCAGGCTCTGTAAATGTTTCCTCATGTATCATTGTGACGGTGCCATACATTTGAAATGTCAAATTATGCAGTGTCTGGTGTCATAAGAATAATATCAGCAGCAGGGAGAGACAAAAATACCATGCAGAGAATAAATACTTGTTTTCAGTATCTGCCTTGCCTGGTGTTGCAGTGCCATGGACAGAGTAATCTAAGGGTTGTTTGGATGTATACAAAATACATCCTTTGAGTATTTAGCCACCCCTTGAGGAAACTTTTTCTTGTACTGAAAACAAATGGTTTGTGCAGTTCAGCTGCAGTATTTCTCTTTCCCTTTGCTCTTGCATCCAAAGTGAGCATAACAGAAAAGACAGAAAAATGCTATTCTTTTTAGTGCTTATTTTCCAGTTATGGTTAATTTACTAGCCTTTTGTGAGAGAATATAGTACTAAAGCAGTTGATACATGCTTTAAAGCAGAGTAAGAGGCAAACTTTCAGATGACTGCATTTTGCATGCAGCACTTTATTCTGGTCTCCTGCCACCCCGTTTACCATCAGATTTATACCACACTAGCACAGCAACTGAAGATTAAACAGGGATTAACCTTTTTGGTTATCCACAATTTCTCACACTATTTGTAGAATTAATATAATTTACCAGTGTGATATTATTGTGCTGGTGGAGTAATACTTCTAATACTTCTATGGAGGTTAGAGAAGTCAGGGCTGTGTAACAATCTATTTATAATAATAAGAAAAAAAGTGATCACAATATTATTCTCAAGAGGCTTCATAGGAGGAGGGTCATGTTATGTTGTGTTTTGCCATTCAGACTGTGTATTTCTACCCAAAGTAACAGATTCTGTGCTGTCTGTCCCTGGAGCCAAGCAATGCCAACTTTCTTCCACCAACCCTGACCCCTTTTCATGCCTCTTCCCACTCTATCAGAAGATTTAAGAAGGAGGTACAGAACTATTTCTGTCAACATTTTCTCTTATGATTTGAACATTTCAGGCTGGTGGATAAGTTGAAAGGGCTGAAATCCAAATTTAGTGTCCTTGGGCTTGATTAATTTGTTCATGCTTGAACATCCAGTGGTGCCTGAGCTACTGAGAGTATCCAGCAGCCTCTAGAAGGAAATGGGTCTCAGAGAGGTCTTGTGAAATATATACCAGCTCTTCAGGGATTTGTCAGATACCCTCGTGTGTCTCAAGTGACACCAAGGCATTCAAGTATGCATCACCACATCAGACCCTAAATAATCAGTTTGCAAATTGGAAGTGTATCTTCCATTTTCTAAATATCCAGTTCTGTAGGAAAGCAGGGAGGAGGTTGTGATGCTCCTGAAGGAAAAGCAATTGCCTGGCAACATGTCTAAATGCCCCACACTATTGGTCAGGTCCAGGAAACAAACACACAGGAAATTTTAGGCATCTCAACCAACCACTTGTGTAGGTGCAGGGATGAAGTGGAACTATCATGATGCTTCTATAACCTTATACATCATATACAACCTTGTAGGTAAGCTCAGGCAATGTGGGCTGGATGAGTGGAGGTGATGTGAATTGAGGGCTGCTGAATGGCACAGCTCAGAGGATGGTGGTCAGTGCTATAGAGTCAGACTGGGATCTGTAGCTGGTTGTCTTCTCCAGGGATCAGGACTGGATCCAGTCATGTTCAGCCTGGAGGAAGGGATAGAGTGTACCCTTGGAAAGTTCACTGATGCTACAGAGCTGGGAGAGTGGCTGATACACAGAGTGCTGTGCTGCCATTCAGTGAGACCTGGACAGGCTGGAGAGACGGGTGGAGAGCAACATAGTAAAGTTCAATAAGGCAAATGAAGGATTCTGCACCTGGGGAAGAATAACCCCTTGTGCCAGCACAGGCTGGGGCTGACATGTGGGAAAGTAGCTCTGTGGAGAAGACCTGGGGCTCCTGGAGGACAAGAAGCTGTCCCTGAGCCAGCAGTGCGTCCTTGTGGCCAAGCAGGCCAGGGGTATCCTGGGGTGTATTAGGAAGAGCATTTCCAGCAGGCTGAGGGAGGTGATCCTGCCCCTCGCTCAGTCCTGGTGAGGCCTCACCTAGAGTGCTCTGTCCAGTTCTGGGCTCCCCAGTTCAAGAGAAATAGGGAATTAGCGGAGAAGGGCTGGTAGAAGACACCAAAAATAATTAGGTGACTGGAGTGTCTCTCTTATGAGGAAAGGCTGAAGCCTGTTCAGCTTTAAGAAGAGATGGCCCAGAGGGGTTCTCACTGATGCATAGAAATGCCTTCAGGTGTCATGATGATGAGCCATGACCCTTTCCAGTGGTGTTCAGTGAGGCCCAGAGGGGTTCTCACTGATGCATAGAAATGCCTTCAGGGTAGGTGTCATGATGATGAACCATGACCCTTTCCAGTGGTGTTCAGTGGCAAGAAAAGGGGCAACAGGCACAAACTGAAACACAGGATGTTTCATCTGAATGTAAGGGAAAACTTTACTTTGAGGATGGCAGAGCACTGGAATAGACTGCCCAGGGAGGCTGTGGAACCTCCTTGACTGGAGGCATTCACACCCCACGTGGATGTGTGATCCTGTGCAACCTGCTCCAGATGAACCTGCTTTAGCGGAAGGGTGTGACTATATGGTCTCCAGAGGTCCCTTCCAATCCCAACCATTCTGTGATTCTCTTCATACCCACATTATTTCTAGTATCTTTTCAATATGCTGAAGCCCAGTGTCTGAGATTTCCAAATAGCACAAAGCGCTGAGTTTCATTATTTAAACATGTGGCACATCTGTTTTCTGTAGTCATATGAAACTTAAGGCCTGTAATGCAGAAGACATCTGTGAGCTGCTCTACAAAATTCAGAATGAATACTGATGTGTTAGGTTCCTATTTTTGGTACCTTCACTGGCCCCTAGAGTTTCATTTTGTGATAAATCTTTTATTTTCTATAAAGTAGTCTATTTCAAGCAATATGATTGTATTACATTGTATATGTCAAGTTCTCTGGATGTCTTTGAGAATTTATAAAAGCACATTATTGTGTTACTCAGGTTTGAAATATACAGATGTAAAAATACTACACATACTGAACAGTAAAAATGTCTGTTTCATGTATGTTTACCTATTAAGAAAAGATGGTTGAGCATTTAGTATTGTTTTTCTTTAATATTTGTTTTGATTCCAGGGTGGTTGTTCTCAGTGTTAAAAATTATGTGTCAAAATGGAAGTTGTGGATATATCTTTGGCTTCATGAAATGTGAAAAAGAAATAACATCCATATGTTCTTCTTCTGTATTCATATCAATACATTTGTATGTGTCATGTTATAGTTGCAATATGGTAGTGGCTTTTTAATCTGTCCACGACTAAAGATATATTGATAAGAAAGAATTAAGAGAAATCTGGAATATCACTGCATCTCCTGAATTGACTCTGTAAGAAGTCCAAGTGGAAGGAGTCCAACTACTGCTGCATTGTTTCTTAAAAATCTCTGAATGCAAAGATTTCTTAACTTGCCCAGCTGCTTCAGCACTTAACTCTCCTTATAAACAGATCTTTCCTACACCTTACAGAAATATTCTTCTTTGCCAACATTGCTGATTTCTTGTATAGCTGATATACAGAAAACTATAAATCACTGATGTGTTTATGACAGTATTTCCCATAATCTCATTATCCCTCTCCTCTGTTTGAAACAAAGTCAATCCTATTGCTCTATACTCTCTCCTCACATACAGTCTTCATCAGTCTTGTTGATTTCTGCTGAACCTAATTTCCTGAATTGTCACCTCTGTGTCTGATGGCCCACACCCACATGGCCCAGATTTGCATTTGCCTATTTGTGTCAGCATTGTACACGTGCTCCAGTGCAGTTTATAGCATCTCAGTCCACTTCTGCTAGAGGGTTTGGGTTTTTTCAAGTTGTTGATGATTGTGGATGTGAGGTACCTCAAGAAGAGTCAAGAACAAAACCCAGCCGTGTGAGGTGTTCTGTGAGCAGAGCACCTGCCCCCAGGCAGACCCTGCCCCATCAGACAGCCCCGCCTCCAGGCAGATCCTGTTGCCTTCTTGCACACCCCAGTGCTGTTCTTCCTAGGAAAGTGGGGCATTTCTTTGCTGTGCACTGCTTGTTGTAGCACAGCTGACACTCTGTCTCATATCTACTACCTGAAGTTTGTTGAATGGACTGATTGCATAAAAACTCCTTCTGTTTCCAGTAGTTAGTAATAGTTAGCTGAAAGGACCAGGTCTCTGGAGAATGTGTGCAGATGGTTTTTCTTTGTAGTACAGACACTGCTGCTGTTTTTATTTCAGCATGTCCTCAGAAAGAAGCACCTTTCAAACTATGTCTGGCATCAAACTGTTGGAATTTCTTTCTGCAGCACTAATTTTTGCCCTTGACATTTATAAAGCCTCAACTAGGAAAAAATCTCACACAGTCATTATAAAACTGTGGATAGAGGAGGATAGTCATATGGATTGGTGAAAGCTTTGCCTTGTGGATCGGGATGGCCAAGAATCCACATGGCATAACATAAAGTGCATTTTTGCGTTCCTTGATTCTCCTTCCTTGTGGATCGGGATGGCCAAGAATCCACATGGCATAACATAAAGTGCATTTTTGCATTCCTTGAATCTCCTTCCCTGTCTTAAAGAAGCACTGAAATATGAAGCACCGGAGATATCCGGTGTCTTCATCTGACATGCAGCTGGTTGGCAGAGTTAGTTAAATCATCCTGGGGAATTAGGCTCTTTGAAAGCCAACTAATACAGTATTTCCTCTAAATCCTGTATTTCCTGTATCCATCTTTAATTAAAAATATCTCTTCTTCCTCTCTCCCCTGCCACAGACATTAAACGAAAGTGAGAATGTTAATTTTTAAAGCGGTTTATGTGCCTGGCATTGCCTGGGACCTGCCAACATCACTGACAGGGAGATTGATTGAACATGAGCATTTACTCTGTGTGGCTTGTTCTGCTGGGATGTAACAGTCCTGCCTCTGCTCAGCACTGTAGGTACAGTTTTATCATAGAATCATGAGAACTGGAAGGGACTTTGAAGATGATCTTTTCCCAGCCTGCCCTACCCTAGACAGGGGCACTTGGCACTAGACTAGGTTGCTCAAGGCCCCAACCAATCTGGCTTTAAACACTTCCAAAGTCGGGCTATCCACAAGCTCCCTGGGGGAGCTTATTTCCAGTATCTCACCACCCTCACAGTAAAGAAATTCTTCCCAATATCTAGCATAGATTTTATCTTTTTTAGTTTGTACCCATTACTCCTTGTTTTATCACTACAGTTCCTGACAAAAATTCCCTCTCCAGCTTCTCTGTAGACCCTTTTCAGACACTATAAGTTTGCTACTTGGTCTCCACACAACCTTCCCTTCTCCAGGCTGAACAATCCAAACTTTCTCAGCCTTTTTTCTTAGGTGAGATGCTCCAGCCCTTTTACCAACTTCGTGGCCCACCTCTGGACTTGCTCCAGCAGTTCTATGTCCTTCTTATGTTGGAGGCATAAGAAGTGCACGAGCACTGTGCACAGCACTCCAGCTGGGGTCCAAAAGGGCAGGGCAGAGGAAGAGAATCCCCGCTCTGGACCTGCTGGCCATGCTGCTTTGGATGCAGCCCAGCACTGTTGGTCCTTTCTGGGCCGTGAGCCCACTCTGACTGCAGGTAGTTTTCACCAAACATCACGCCCAAGTCCTTCTGTGCAGGGTTGGTGGCCACAGAAAGCTGTGTGTCCTTGGTTCTCGGCTTGCTCTGGCACAGAGAACCGGTGGGCTGGGCTGTCCCACAGGTGGTGGCGCACACCGGGACACCGCGACAGTGACACGGTCCGGGCGCAGCGCTGGCACCGCCAGGGCCGGCCTGCCCTGCCGCTCGGCTTGCTCGGAAACCGACGTTTGTGGTGGCATCCTGCTTTCCTGCCTTGTTCCATTCGTCATCTTTTCTGCCCTTCCTTGTCCTGTGTACAGAATTGTTGGTATAAGGTGGTAAAACACCTACCAGCCTGTTGTGGTGCACCAGTTTAGCTGTTCTCTTGCACTGGGTGGTTGGGAATTTGCACAGAATAGTTTTGTACTGCACTGTATAGCTTATGTTATACCATGTGGTTTGTTACCCCTTTCTCCCATCACATGGTTTTTCCCTCACCTGTCCCGGTACCCCCTGGTGGTCTCTCCCTGGGTTACCCCTCCCCTTGCCACTCCTCACTGGCGTCCCATTGGCTGTGGATCTCTCCCTCTGTCCCCATCCTGGGGGGGTATAAAAGCTCCCTGCTGCCAGGGAACGCTCTCTTTTCTCCCATGGGTTTGTCTGCCTGAGGTGTCTTGGACAATGTTTCCCACATGGAGGAGAGCGCTTCTCTGATCTTTTACCGTTGTCTATGAAGTGTCGTGTGGGCAGGGTCTGTAGCTAGCCGGAGTGGACCCCAACAGCCCAGGAAACACACTTCTTCACCAGCCAGACTACAGCTTCCTTCTCTCTAGGTGCACCAGTGTTTTTTTCCTCCTGGTAACCTTCTGGCTTCTTCTGGCTCTTTACTGCCAAATCAGTCCAGCTATAAATTCGAACACTGGCCACATTTTCCAGCCTTGTTACCATACTATTTGATACTCGGATGTCTCCTTCACCACTGACTTGGGGCTTACGCTTCTGTTTTCAGTACATGTAGAACATTCTGCAATGCATTTTCTTTGTAATATATGAGTATCTTCAGCTTTAAACACTGTCAATTTTTTCCTTACAGAAAATTTCTTTTCCTAATTAAGCTACTTTTGCAGCTAATAGTGACATTTACAAAAGAAAAGCTCAAGTAGCTGAAGTGGACCACTCACTGAAATCTAGCAATCGTTACTATAGACTTCAGTGTTCTTCATGTAATTTTATTCTGTTCTTGTTTGATTTGATTAGAAATGTGAAACAGGTTGCAATATTTGAAGTGCTTGATCTTCTTTAAGCCTTCTTCATTGCTTAAGGAAATATAGAAAAACCTAGGATTTTTTAAGTCTGTTTATTGTTTTCTGCTGGTTTTTTTTGTCTGTAGATTTTAGAAACCCTAGTAAGGCAAGCAGCAGCTGTGAGTATGAAACATGGCAATGGATAACATGATTCTGGTAGTGCAAAGTCTCTAATGTGTGCCTTGTGCAATGCCATTTCTGTACACAAATGCAAAGTTCACAAGGTTATTATTTCCAAAGAGAAACAAATGCAAATAAGGCAGATTTACTACTATAAATGTTGTAATTTGCATGTCTGGATGAAAAGCTAGGAGCTTGACTTAAATTTTGCAGATATATGTAAGTAAAGGGTTCAAATTCTTTCTTTGTCATTGCTAACATTTCTGATTTTTATTTTTAATTTATTAATTTTGAATTTTCTCCAAATGTGTGCTCCCATTATTGACTTTAAAGTATCTAACACAGGCTACAATGTAAATTGTAGTGAGTTATCTTAAACAGAGTTTTACATTGTACTATACTTAGGATGGTGAATCCCAGATTTTGAGGCAAAGTACATGGTGTTTGTATAATTTTATATCTTTCCTTTTATTTCTTTGTAAAAAGCTTTGTTTGTTGACTTTGACTTTTGCAAAGTCACATATTTTAGCCAGTGCCAACTTGCTTAGTCACATTTGCATTTGATTTGTGGTTTTTTTTCAAGATCATATGAGGTGATTAATGACTTGACTAAAGTACATATCTCTTTTTCATGTTTGCTTTTAAAGTAGTGGAAAGAAGTTCAAATTAATCATCAGTAGTCTATAAAGAATTTAACCAAGTAACACTTCATCCTGCAATGTGTTTTTATCACCTGTATCAAAATGTATTTATGATGTCCTTCTCAAATGTGTGTTCTTCTGCTCTCTTACTACAATTTATTAATCTGACAAATATGATGAACGTTCTTGGCAGCATCGAGGAAGGGCATTCAGCAAGGTTCACTCAATCTCCCTGATTTTACAACAGCAAAGTTCCACAGGAGAACTGCATCTTTGGTGATTTATTATACTGTAGCATTGATTCTGTGACCCATTTCAGCCGTTGTGATCTGTCTTGGGTTCCCAGGCATTGCAGGGCACACCTTCTTGCAGTTTTGCCATTGGAAAAAGAGGGGTGCAAAGATGAGCAACTTAGTTCAACCCTGAGTTTCATAGGTCTGTGCCCTGGGGCAAGGCACTGGACGAGGAGGGTACTGCGTTTGAAGGAGTGGAGCATTTCTCATCCTTGAGTGGCACCCAAGCATCTGATAATGTCGTGGGAAGGCAGAAAAGAGATGGGAAATCCAGGAGATCCATTTGGTGGATCGTGCTCTGGTAAAAGCCAGAAACAACACAGTGTGGCACCAAACTGATGGCATCTAGCTGTAGTGGTACTCTCAGAGGTGGTGGTGATGCAAAGAAGACTGCTTTTGTCTAGTAGCATCCGTTAGAGTGCCATATCCATGAATAGCAATTTTGGCATAATTTCCCCCATTATGTTATTATTAGAACTATAATTGTATTGTTTTAATTTTAATTTTAATTTCTGTGCCATATTGTCTTTGAAATTTTGTCTATATTTCTCATTCCTCTTGCTGAATTAAGTTATATTTGAAACTCTTCTAGTGGAGTGTTTCTACCATCTGCTCTCTGTAGCAATTATTCAAATTATTTGCAACCCTCTGTTCCAGCAGGGGTGACTCTAGCACAGATTTCCTGACAGACATATTTTTGTCCTGCAATATGCCCCAGCTGGTACAGATCTGTAATTCTGTGGGGTTGGATGGAGGGGGAGGGTTATGCTTACATAAATTCAAAATTCAAATTATTTCAGCGTCTGTCTCACAGGAAATCATAATCTCTTAGATTTTACAGAATGAATAAAGAGGAAGAGTTGTTTTGAAGGTTCTCCTTCCTTTACAATCTCAGCCTGGAATCCTACAGATCCTGAATACTCTAAATTGTTCACAGCACTGAACAAAGCTCATCGCATGCCTGTACTTGCTATTCCTTCTGTTACTGAGAATAGAGGCGCCCTTTTGTTTTGTTATGATTAAGATGCTGCAGTAGTCTGCCCTGCCTCTGGTGATACCTGATATAAAAAGAATGATTTTCCTACTTCTTGCCTGGTGTCACTTTTTCTTAGTAAATCAGGGGTTTTGAAATGCAAACCCAAGGTACTCAAAGCATCATTAGATCTGCATAAACACTTCATAGTTTAATTTTTGTGAAAAATTAAAAGGAAGTCGGGAAGAGTAATGTGCATACTACTGTGAAAAGAAGATCCTTAAACTGCATTAGAAAGTTCCATAGTACTATAAAGAGATAAGTAAACACCCTCCATGCTGATGGGCATTCATGTCAGCTGAGATATAGGCAGTTCTGATCTATTTGTGGCCTCCTCAATTAAGGAGCCTTTGAGAACAGTATCAAAGTAACTTCACAGCCAACAGAAGTCTTTTCAACCTTCAGCAAGTGTTTATTCATTTTACAGACAGACATACTTTCAAAACAACATGAGAACACTGTGCAGCCTCAACCCTGCCCCAAGTTTCCAAAGCTGTGTGGGGATTACTAACACAATGCCCAGGCCCCACAGATGGAGAAAATGATGAAAGATTTTAAATACAAAAATACAGTTCATACCACGTACTATCTGAAGGGCCATGGGTCACCACTCTTGCCCTTCCTTTTCTTATGGCTATTGTTAGTTATAGATTTATAGCAATTTTTTAAAATTTTTATTTTTATTACTAGGAGCCTGGCTTTGTTTATCTTAAAGAATTTTGATCTCTTTGCATGTTGTGCAATGCTATAGGTGTAAGTATGAAACATCTGTTATAAGTGCCAGGAGAACACAAGTGATATTGCTGCTTTGATAGACATTCCAACTGCCAAGAAGTTTTATTTCACTCACTGAGCTGTTAACCTCCAATCCTGCACATTGCCTCACTTTTGTGGAACTCAACTGGTTTTTGGACATTAGGACTTCTGTAGAGTTAAAATCTATTTAGGTGGCATCATCCAAGAGTTACAAGATGAAGAGAAGTGGAGATTGGGCTCCTATAAAGGTCTTAATCCCCAGAACAGAAAGTGGTCCTGAAGATCTGTGGAAGTAGTGAAAGCTCTTGCTTTTTAGTACAAAGTCAACTGTAGCAAAGGTGTTACATAGATGAGTCCAAAAAGCTGGTAATTCACATTTGTGTGGTTGTAACTTCTGAGACACCCATTGCAAATCTTCTAGACAGACCACGTTTTAGCTTGTCTCAGGTTGCAAATGCAAGGTGTGGCTGGGGTGTGTATTCTGTTGCCATTTATTAACAGCTATCTTCTGTTAATTGGGCCACCTGTTGAACCCAGGTCGGGAAGTTTTCTTTAGCTCTTCCTCATCCAATCCTCCCTCTGGGGGGATATCTTCTGTTAATGGGCCATTGAGTGTCACTGCATGACTGATAAAATTACATCATCCCACTGGGAAATGCTCTGCCTAGGGGGAGGAGCCAAGTATTCCTACCTGGTTACAATCCGTGATTTGGAAGACCACAGGCAGCCTTTTTCTGCTAGAGTCTCAGAAGGACAACTTTTGTTTCTCCACCAGATTCCGATAGGAAGACCTGGCCCATCTACACCACTACTGGACCTTCAGAGGAAAACTACACCCTTCTACAGGATCACTGCTTCAACAGAGCCATATCTGTCATGCCAGGAGGACTGCAGCCACCATTTAATCTGACTGCCACCAACACTGACCAGCAGGGTGTCAGGTTGTATTCTGACTCTGTCAGTGTTGTTTTGTATTATTGCATTTTTATTTTTATTTTTCCTAATAAAGAACTGTTATTCCTACTCGCATACCTTTGTCTGAGAGCCCCTTCATTTCAAAATTATAATTATTTGGAGGGAGGGGGTTTTCATTTTCCATTTCAAGAGAGGCTCCTGCCTTCCTCAGCAGACACCTGTCTTTTCACACCAAGGCATACCTGGAGAAGGTTCCATCTTCAAATAGGCTAGAGGCTGAGGCCATACCTAAGGCTTCCAGTTACTGCCCATCATGAGGCCACTAACAAATTTAGGAGGTTCAAATGCAGTTCTAAAAATAATAACAAGGGATTCAACCAAGAGAAAAATGAAGGAGAGAAATGAAGCTAAAGCTCAGCATAATTGGAACAGCATCTATGGGTTACCTAAATATTTAGATTAGGTGATCTAGTGGTAAATTTTATTAATTTTTGCATAAAATACTTCCTTAAGTTTATTGCTGCATGAAATTTTCTACAGTCACATAATGAAGTGGAAAAGTTTCTACTTTAAAAAGTCTCCACTTGAGAATATTGGTGAAAATCATTCTTTGCAGTCCTTACAAAAACATTTAAAACAAGGTAATTTCCCACTGGAGTTTTCCTTAGTGGAACAATAAACTCAGTATGTGTAAATGCGGTTTGTCTCAGGGCTCAGCTTCAACTAGAGTGAATTTTCTTATCACACAAAATTTTCTGAGTTTATCTTAGAATATTTTCCACATCACATTAGGGTGAGTCAGAGGCATTTCAAAGTGGTGGAGGAGGAAAAATTTTCTGCAGTTTAATAAACAGCTTGTTGTTTAGGAAAGCTGTGTGAGAGACCAAAGATTAAGTTCCCATCATGCCATCATGATTTGTAATAGCAGTTAGTTCTGGATTTCAGATAGCCCAAAGGAGTCTTTGGTTATTTGTGGTTGAAATGTTCACTGTCTTCTTAATTTTAGTAAAAATTTAGTAGAGAAGCCTTTTTTTCCCCCCTACAGCTACAGTATTCTTATCTAAATCTTTGCTTTGATCTGACAACACATATACATCTCTACCTTTTTTTCTTATGATGTACATTTACAGCATATTTTTTCTCTTTCAATTTGTCCTGTTTCTTGCACCTCCTCCCTTGTACTTTCCAGGTGTCTCCTTTCATGATCTGAAAGTGCTGCAGAATAAAGATGAACCAATAGTCCAGTCCCAGGCAGTCTTTTGTTCAGGTAATTGCTCGGAACCAAGCAGCTCTTAAGTGCCCTGACTTCCCTGACTGAGATTGACTGATGGAAAGATTAAGTAAGGCAGAGATTTATAGCCAACCTAGTAAGAAGAAAGCAAAAATGTAGACTCATCTAAATAAGGTGGTTTTGGGGTTGTTTGTTTTATTTTTATTTTTCCCCCTCACTTCCCCACTGTATTGAGGATGCATCCTGAATGTCATCCCAAGTCACATGGATCAGAGTCAAGCTCCTTTGGCTGGAAAAGTGAGCACGTTCCAGCCACTCCTGAGTGGTGCTGGAGCTGTGCTGGCAGTGCTGGTAGCAGATATAACACCACGCTGGAGACCTAACTGAAAGAAGAAATTTTACCAAGTCTCTCAGAGAACGTTAAGTAATTCCTACAATAAAGCCAGTAATTTAGATTTATACCTGATTTATTTGCCTTGGTTTCTCACTTGCTAAAGATATTTTCTAGTATATATTGAATGACGCAATCCATTTAAAACAAATGAAATTGGCCTTGAAACCTTTGTCCCCATTTTATCAGTATGACCACAGCAGATTCCGGGTAATTAATAGTAACATTTTGCAAAAAAAAAAGCCCAAACCCCACTATAACCTCATTTATATGTGGAAACTCATTCTAATCCTTGCTAAAAATTATTTAATAATTAATATTTACATTTAGCAATCAATATCTAAGAGACATATTAATGAGAAAATACATAAAAATATATTCATAAATATGAAAAAATGTTCCAGGGCTCAACAGTGAACCCGAGCAAATGTGTTTGCAATATTGCCAGCAGGCATTTTTTTTTTTTTTTAATCTTTTTAATGAAGCAGTGAATAATGGAGAAACAATGCTATGTGTTAGCCTCTTTTTAAAAAGAGTGGAATCTATAAAATGACTGACTTTTTTTACATTGTTTGAGATCACAGATCATTTAATGTGAATTGCAATATCATAGTGTCTCCTGAGTCACAGTCAGTATTACAGCTGTACAGCTCCCGGGTCAAACACAGTTTAGATTACTACCCCTGGTGCAGACCAGCAGCAGAGCTCTTCTCGTCTCATCCTACACTTCATCTATATTAATTTATGCTTGGGACATGAGGCCAAAGCACCCCCCCTTTTCTTTCCTTTTGACATTTTGTGTGTGAGCAACAGAGAGAGGAGAACCATGCCTGGAGGTGGTGGCTTCTCTGGGCACCCTGGGGGAAGAAGCCTGCAAAATTCACCACATCTGTAATTCATAGTGTGGGATGTACAGGTTGTGCCCTTTCTAACACGGCTGTTCACTGGCTAGAAGAAACCCTTTGTGCTGACAGTCTAGAGACATTTTGGCTTAACAAATCAAAGAGAAAAACGAAAGTAGTAAATTTCACTACAAAGCTTTTCATATCTGTATTATATAGTGTTAATCTTTGGGCTCTAACATAAATAAGATTTTCCCTCATATTTTTAAAACTGTGCATTATAATTTAATCTCTGGTCCTCAGATTACTAATACTGTGAAGGGTATTCCCTTAGTAGCCTATTTGTTAATGGTCTTGATGTATAGACAAACAGAAATACTCTGATTAAATATTAAAGAGATGGAAAGATAAAGAATGCAGAAAACATCAAAGTTCTTAGATTGATGTACTTAGATAGTTCTATTATCTCCTTCAAGAGTTATCCAGCAGGATTAATAATTTTTATTAAAATATCAAAACTGTCTGGATGTATCTAAGTGAATATCCCTCAATCTTTGTTTTTTGTCATTCTAAGAAAAAGAGCACACGTTTACCTACACTCTTCACCCTCTAGTTTTCGCTCAAAGCACAGCTTTAACTACAATAGCAAAGAAGAAATCAATCTTTCTTGAATCCCTAATTTCCCATGGAATTAAATGTCTCTTTCTCTTGAGAACAATGTTTCAGCTTGTGGGTTGGGTAATCCCTTCACTTTTCACTCTTTAACTGTGTTAAAAAAAATAAAAAGCATACAATACTAATCTTCATTCCTTTCTATGACCGTCCTCTAAGCCCTATGTAAAACACATCTATTCTCTAAGAGTAATTTACAGTGAGATTTTACTTAAATGATATATGGGGTAACAACCAGCTCTGTCAAGATTCATATATGGGGAAAAACATATCTAAACTTAAACTTTAGGAATTAGTTCACTGACAACCTACTGTCTAAGTGTCACATTTAAATAATATTTATATTAAAGTAAAAATAAATGTCACTGGCTATAATTAGAAAATATTTTATCAGATATTCTCTGGCAACAATAGAGTGAATTCCATGGGCTAATCTAACAAGACAGAATAACTATGTTACTCTCTGAACAAATCTCAAATAAAACTAAATATGAAATACCTTTCGTTCCAAAAACTGGAGAGTTTAATAGACAAGAATGAATGATACTAATTTTTGTTATATATTTGGTCCAAGATATTAATTATCTAATTTTTTGTTGGGATATGAGAATGTTTTCCGGTCTCTGCTTTGACAGCTGAATATTGTAGATGTCTCCACAATAGTTTTCACTCCTTCTTTAAACCATATAAAGTGTTAAAGGTCACATGGAAAAACTGAGTTTGAAGGAAAATTTGGGATCTAAAGTTTTGGTTTGGTTCTCTAGGGAAGGGTCTGGTGGGCCCCTGTTTTATGAACATGTGTGGTGAAGGTAATCTCACCTCTAAGGAGTTACAGCTGTGCCAATTATCAAGCATTAAGAACAAGCCTGGCCTTAATAGGCCACAGCTGGATCCAATTAGGACGGATATTGTAAAAGAGCAGGTTGGGCTGGTCGAGATGTAAGATGGAGTTTGTTGGCTGTGCAGAGGAGGAGAAGGAGTCAGTGATGTGAGGAGCTGTCCCTGAGAAATCTCCAAGAAGGTATGAAAGCTTTGCAACAAGATGGCAACAAACATGTTCTCAGTCCTGTCTGTACGTGTAGAAGTGTGGAGAGAAATTTGAGGGTAGTCCCATGTCTGCTGGAATGTCATTAAATTAATTTTGTGATGAATCTACCCTGGTCTCAGAAAAGGAAAATATCTACCAGACTCAAATTGCTAATGGAATAAAAAAAGTGGAAATGGAGGCGTAGGTAGTTACTCTTGTGATGTGTCCTTTGCAGGAACGAAACAGGATTTATAGTCTTATAGTGCTATTTAAAGCTGAAAGCCTGTTTTTCCAAGCAGACGTGTGTATCTGCATTTGCAGCATGCCACTGGTAAGGTAAATGGGATCAGCAGTAAGCTGAAACTGAAAGCTGCAGCTGGCTGACAGTTGCAGTTTTACAAAACTCCTTTTTTCCCCTTCAGAGTCTATGCAGATATGAGTTTCAGCAATACTTGCCTCCAGCCTCTTTTAACTTTCTTTTTAATTAAAAAGCTTAATTGGGAGTAATAAAAATTCCAATTAAGCTTTTTAAATAAAACCCAAAAGCTCAAAGTGGCTGTGGTTGAAGATAACTGCTACTGCAAACCGTGACTAGCACTGCCTTTTGAACAAGGCATTTGTTTCACCATAGTTAATGTTGTGCTTTATGAATGTACCTCCACATCTTTCAAAAGATACCTTACTGTACCTTTAAGTCTCACTGAGTTATTGTTTGCATGTGAAATATGGGCATCCTTGTGAGTTTTGCTAAGTGCAGTACAGGGACTCAAGTCTCTGTGGGTTGCTCTGCATACATTCCCCTCAGCATCATGCTACATGTCATATCTGTAAGCAGAAATAGAACCCATAACAAGTCCTGATCAGCCAGTTTTCCCAGTGAATTCACGTGGTCTTGTAGGCTGCCTAAAGTTCCCAGGACTATTTACTGCTTCTCCTACAGCTTCTTAGGGATTTTTTAAAATTACTATTTTTGCCTCTTTATTATTGACAGATTCCTAGCTCTTGTTTTGAAAGCCAGCTTGTCTTGGCTCCAGGTACCAGTGGCATTAGGTTCACAGGCTTTTCTCATCAGCTTGATGGACCCAGGTGGCCTTGTCTTTCACTGCTGTTTTTGCTTTCATTTTCTCAGCCATCTGTTTCTGACAAGAATGAATTACAGCCCTGTTTTCCAAGGAGTACATTGACAGTTGTAGCTCAAATGATTACAAAAAATGGCTTGAAAAGCAAAATATTAATATATAAAACATAAATGCATGTAAACACTCTAAGAACATTAAAGAAAATAAAAATGTTAATCTGCTCAGCTAGTATTTAATTTATTAATAATGTTGAACATATTGAGGTAAATGATGAATAGGGTTGATTAAAGATTGGCTACATTACACCACAAAATGTACTTTTTTCTGAAATTAAAAGCTTAATATAGAAATTCAAACCAAGGTTTTTTACTTACTTTTTGCCCCCAGATTTTGAAAAATAAAAGTATTTCCTCCAAAAAACCCCCAATCTTCTATGTACCCCAGCCTGTGGCACTGGAAAATATTCCCAATGCTCTTGTGCAGCAGTAATGTGATACATAAACTGAATGATGTGCTCCTGACAGATGTAATGCCCTGTGTCACCAAGCTGCATCTCTGTCCAGGAAAATTAAATTTGCCATAGGTTACTGGAATTGAGAGAGAGACCCACTGTAGGCTGGGCTTGCTTGACTCACCCTCATTTCTCAGTCAGAGTTTCATCTGCTGCATCTGGGCTCTGACTAACAGCTTTATTCAGGAGAAATTGTCAGCTTGAATTACAGGAAGGTAGAAAAGATTATGTTTCAAAAAATTTTTTTTTTTTCTTTTTTTTCCTGAACCATCTTTGAAAGCATTTTCTGGAATAAATCACAATATCTAATAAGCCAATGAGTCTTTTAAAGTGGAGTTTTAAGAGTGTACCAGGGTCTTATTGAATCTTGTTATCTAGCATTTCAAATCCTCTTGAAGTTAGTTACAAAGAATAGTAGTTATATGTTCAGTCTGAAGAGTTCTAAGGCTTTAGTGACTTTGGATTAACAGGAAGATTTCAAACTATCAGTGTTTAAGCTTCACCCTTCTGTCAGTCATTCCTGACAAGGCAAGAATAAGGTAGTAACTACAGTGACTCTTTAGAGAGGGTGGTTTTTCATTAGTTTAAGCAGAATGTCAATTAAAAAGGAATTGAGATAAAGAACCAGCAACTAGATTAAGTTTACACTTCTTCAAGGATGATAAGAAAATCCATTTACAGGTTCTATTTCAGACTGAATATACTTTACAAGGTAAAAGCCCCTATATTATAGCTTCAAAAGTCTACTGGTAATTTCTGAAAAGATTTAATAACTACTGTGTCTGAAATGTTGAAGAATTTTTTAAATGCTGGAATTAATTATTTCTTAACGGAAATGAATATACTAAAATTAATTTAAATTTAATTTCACACATTTTATGACAGAATGTTATCATCTTCCATCATTTCTTCTTCTGTCTGACTACTATTTGCATTCTCTAAGAAATGACAAAACCTATTTAAAATGGGAAGAGAAATTTATCTTTCTGTGATCTCTGAATGGGTCTGATTTGCAGCTAAGGAGTGTGGGACACAATGGAAGCTGACATATACTATTTTTTTTACTTTTTGTGTGATCTATTTGCAAGATTTTGAGCAACTTAGGAGGAGTTATGAACTCAGAATTTAGAAGACTGCATGGGAATGGGCAAATATTGTCCTTTGTCCAGGCTTAATGCAAAAGAGGTTCCTACAGGGTTTGACCCTTCCATATATCCTTGTTACTCCTTGTGACAACACTGGACTTTAGGCTTCCCATGAAAAATATTGTTTCAGGCAGGATCACATAGGTATTTATTATCCTTGACTCACATATTCAATTTTTTTTTTGCCTTCTTGCAGGCTCAAAATATTTTTTCTAAAGGAAACTGAAATTGTGATTTGTTACTATGTTCAGAGTTGGGTTAGTCATGGTTTTCTAATTTGCCCAGAAATGAAGACCAGTCCAGAAGGGAAAAGTATTTTGAGGGATGCTTCTCAGCATCCCTCACCTTCTCAGTGAGAAGTACAGTATGGGCCACAGTGCATGACAAAGGATAGGAAGGGAAGTTCAAACAGTTTGGGACTGTTGAGCACAATTGGCAGATCTTGTAAACACTAGCAGGAGATCTATAATCCACTTTTGCAGGCTTTGCAAAGGCAGCTTTTCTACCTTTTAATTGTAATCCAAATAGATTGCAGTTTCAGAGCACATAACGCATAAAAACTTGCACATACACCTGAAGATGGGTAAATAATTAATTCCTGGTATTATATGAAGGATTTAGTTCTCTTTGCTGCTCCTATGACTGAACCATTAGCAGACAAGTCAGGTGTGGAGTTTTTTAGTAGTGAAACAGCTTTCCATTTTGGTCTCTTTGACATGCAATAGTAAAATACTGGTTGAAAGAACCAAAACTTCTATCATTAACAAAATAACAGATCTTTCCTCTTATAGGTAATCAAATTTCTCTCTTATAGGTAACTAAAGAACAGGAGCAGGATACCCACTCAGTCTGGAGGGGAAGAGAACTACTCTTCAGAGACATCCAAAGCCAGAGGAGATGCTGCCAAACTCTGATTCTCCTACGCTATTTATACTGCCTGACAGACTGAGTCACATTATGCTACTTTTTAATAGCTTTCTCAGCTTCCTGAAATGAATTACCTGCTTGCAGAGCAGTGATGGTAAACTAGGAGTCATAGCGATCATTATTAGCTTTGCAGCATCCTTAGCATTCAGTACTCATGAATCAGCTGTAATATATTGTGATAAATAATCTGTCCAGAGGGACATCAGCATTGCACCTGAAGTACAGGCCAGGCTAATACTGTGAAATCAGCTTTGATACAGTCTGTAAAGTTAGGTCTTGCTATATCTCTGAATCAGGACAAGATTTCGCTGATTCCTCCTGATCAAGAGATTACTGAGCAGCTTTTTCAGATGTACTTCAATACTTTGGTGTTATTATTTAAAAACGGGTGTGTTTCTCACTCTTTCTATTAGCTATATACACATCAGTGCAGCAAAACCTCACCTAAAGCATGGCCATGATGGAGAGCATTCTTTTGAATCCAATATTCCAAATTTTCTTTATGAAAATTTTCGTGTTCTTTTTTGAAGGTTTCAGCTGAATAAATTTTTTTGTCACATAGTTATGCAATAGATTTTGTTTCCACTACAGAAGTTGTGTCATTAAATGACCATGGGATGATCCGAGGAGCTTGTGGCAGCACTAAGCTGAATCTGTAAGGTAACAGCCTGAAACAATTGCTGATTACAGAAAATAGCTCCAGAAGGGGCTTGGAGAAGTTACCTACATAGTGCACATGCTGAAGCTCAGATAGCACTCTGATTTATTCTGAGAAATGCTCATTTAACATCCTCTTGAGAAAACTATAGATTAACAGCTTTCACCTCCAGTGTAAACCAAAAGTGGTAAAGGCCAGAAATTGTGGTGCTGGCCAAACAGCAGGTGTTTTTAGCAGGTTTTTTTTCTTGTGCTGTTGGATGGATCCTCCAATCTGTATAGAAGAGAGCCAAATTTAATGTGCATAAGAAATCTTTACATTTCATTCAATAATGGCAAAGCTGTTGTGTTTCAATTGCACAGAGATTTGAGAGTGCTCTGAAAACCTCATATGGAAAACTCATACTGGTTAATGCAAAATAATGGCAAAGCTGTTGTGTTTCAATTGCACAGAGATTTGAGAGTGCTCTGAAAACCTCATATGGAAAACTCATACGATCATCTGGTTAATGCACCCTTTTTCCAACTAAACCTCTATAATTCACCTAACAATGAAGAAAGAACTACAAAAAAGAAGACATAGCTTGTCAAACACTAGTTTCACAAAACAGCTTTTATATTTAAGGTGTGTTAATGTTACTTGCTGTAGTAGTACAAATGATGATGATGTGATCTAATGGGCTGTTGGCACAATACTGCTCTGTGCCTTAAAAGTGACACAAATTTCTACCCTCCATTAGGAAGTCGTCAATGTCTTTACAGGCAACAGGATGTGTTCTTCAATTATATATGTGCCTGTTGCCTGATGGTGAATTTAGGATTTTATGGAATTCAAATATATTTTTTCTGACAGTTTTAATTGTTGATCCTGTAGCCAGCACCTGATAAATTTATACCAGTATCTGGTATAGACATCTTATACATGGCATTTGAAAATGGCATTTAGCATTTTGTGGCAAACACATATGTGTTCAGCAAAAAAGAAGACATAGCTTGTCAAACACTAGTTTCACAAAACAGCTTTTATATTTAAGGTGTGTTAATGTTACTTGCTGTAGTAGTACAAATGATGATGATGTGATCTAATGGGCTGTTGGCACAATAATGCTCTGTGCCTTAAAAGTGACACAAATTTCTACCCTCCATTAGGAAGTCGTCAATGTCTTTACAGGCAACAGGATGTGTTCTTCAATTATGTATTTGCCTGTTGCCTGATGGTGAATTTAGGATTTTATGGAATTCAAATATATTTTTTCTGACAGTTTTAATTGTTGATCCTTTAGCCAGCACCTGATAAATTTATACCAGTGTCTGGTATAGACATCTTGTACAGTTGAAAATGGCATTTAGCATTTTGTGGCGAACATATGTGTTCATAACTTGAACTTTCTTTAACAGGCAGTGTCATGCGGATAAACTCTGTGCCTTTTATAAATGGACGACTACAAGAGTCAAAGTATGAAAACCAAATCTCTGTACATTGGCACTAAAGAGTGAGGGGTAAGTATAGGGTGTGGGAACATCTGATTGAATGCAGATGGGGTGTTACCTTAGTGAAATCAACAGAAACTTTGCAGTAGTTTAAAATAAAGCCTTGTGGTTTGATTTAAAACAGAAGGTTTCTTTACAGAAGGAAGAACGACTACAAGAGTCAAAGTATGAAAACCAAATCTCTGTACATTGGCAGTAAAGAGTGAGGGATAAATGCAGGGTGTGGGAACATCTGATTGAATACAGATGGGGTGTTACCTTAGTGAAATCAATGGCGACATTGCAGTAGTTTAAAATAAAGCCTTATGGTTTGGTTTAAAACGGGTTTCTTTACAGAAAGAAGCAAATCTCCTAACATGCAGGGAGAAGTTTGTCTCTCTCAGTAGTATTATGTACAGACAAATTCTTCTATCTATATTTTATTTTGAAGTCAGAAAAATATACAAATCCATTCAGTCAATCTGTTGCGTGTCTTCTCCTTAGGGGTTAGATGAAGCATGATGGAGCTGCTTCTGCATTTCCTGAGCGCTGTGTCTCCTGTGGGATGTGAGGTGCTCATGCCGGACTTAGGGAAGAGGACTTCAGAAACCCATTTCTGTCCCAGAGGAGAGCCAGCTGTGCCGCCTGATCAGGAAGTGTGGTTGGGATGGCTAAACCTGGACAGTTCAGGTATTACTCAGAAGAATGAGATCAAGATACTTAAGACAGTAGTTTTGAAGTGAGATCAAGATACTTAAGACAGTAGTTTTGAAGTAAGATCAGCAGACACAGGTCTCTGCCTGGCTAACACTGAATCAGCCCCTTACTGCAAGTTTGGGCAGAGGACTGGTGAATCATTTGCTTTGGGATGGTTTGGCAAAGAATCTATTTAGTTCAGCCGGTGCAGTACTTCCCACCACCAGGGTGTGGCATTAGTGGTGTATGCTATTCTGTGAGGGAACAGGCTGAAGCTGTCTAAGTGTTTGTTACAAGACATTAACTACAGCTTCAGGAGAGCTATCAATAGCCTTTTAGTTTCAGAAGCTAAAGCAGTATATTTAGTGTGTTCATGGACTGCTAGCTTGTGCTGGTTTCAACTGGGGTAGAGTTATCTTTCTTCACAGTGACCGGTATGGAGCTGTGGTTTGGATTTGTGCAGAACACAGGACTGATAACATAGAGATGTTTTTGTTATTGCTGAGCAGGGCTTGCACAGAGCCAAAGCCTTTTCTGCTGCTTGTTCTGCCATGCTGGCAGGGAAGCTGAGGGTGCTTGGGAAGCTGGGAGGAAACAGATGCGACACGTGACCCAAACTGACCAAAGGGATATTCCAGACCGCAGGACATCACATTCAATATATAAAGTGGAGGAAAAAAGAAGGAAGGGGAAAAAGTTTGCAGTCATGGCATTTGTCTTACTGGGTGACTGTTCCACAGGATGGGGCCCTACTCTCCTGGATGTGGCAGAACTGCTGCCTGCCCATGGGAAGCAGTGAATTAAGTTCTTGCTTTGCTTTGCATGTGTGCATGGCTTTCACTTTCTCTATCAAACTGTCTTTATCTCAACACATGAGTTTTTAGCTTTTACCTTTCTGATTCTCTCACCAGTACCGCTGTGGGGGAGTGGGGGAGTGGCTACTGTGGGCCTTGGTTTCTGGCCAGGGTTAAACCACAACTGTCCTTTTTGACGGCCACTGTGGGTTGCATAGGGTTTGAGATAAAGACAGGTTTGACTGGAGTATGCTAGATTGAATATTGGTCTGTTAGTGGTTAACTAGTCATGAGCAGGGTTCTGTGCTTGCTATGTGGCTTACTTTCCTGACTGTATATTCAAATGTAGCGCTCATTTGTGTCCTCTTTTTGCTTTAGCTTTTTGCTAGGGTTAGCTAAACCTAGCAGAAGGTGTGTCCCCTTGTGTCTCTGCTGCCTGGCACTGTTAGTGAAGCAATGAAATAAATCTACTCTTTGCATTTCAGCTGTGGTTTGGTGGTCACCCTGGTTACCCATATGTGTTGATTCACATATAGCTAAACTCGCTGTCATGGGAATTTCACAAATAAATTCCTGTTAAATTCAGAAGTTGAGTTGATGTGTCCTGGAGCCGGGCTGTGGAAAACCCCACGAGAAACAGCCTGTGTACTCAACCTGTTGCAAAAGACTGATTCACAAGATTTAAATTACAAGCTTGATTTTCAAATTATGTATTAGGAGTCAGTTATTTAAATAATACCCTAACAAAATTAAGACTATAAAGATTTATAATTACAGCCACCTTTTATGAATTTTAAAGTCAGAGAGACACTGACAAAATATTCACAATGTTTCTGCACTTCACTGGTTTACAAAGAATATTGCTAGTAGGCAGACCAGTGGGGCAAGGAAACACAATTGCTTACAACAGCCAAGCAGGTATGCTTAATTTTTAAGCCTGCCAGCCCTGACATAAATTCCTCTATTTTTTCTGAAATTGTCTTGTATGTCTTAATTATCATGTGCAGTTTCATAGGATGGATTTGATAAGGAAAAACATGGACTATTAATTCTGATCTTGAGGTCTTAAAATACCCAATTAAGCTTGTACTAAGAGAAAAATGATATAAATCTTCTGTGCCATAATACAATGCCCTGTGTCTCATTAGCATTCAGTTTATATGTTGCCTCCAACCATAACCATTTCATGATTCTGTAGTTCTATATACTGTGCCCTCTAGCAACATTTAAGTTTTCAAAGCAAGAGGAAACTGACCTTTACAGGAGTATAGGGCATACGAAAATGTCTGACCTTCCTATCAGCAGATTGCTATCAGCTTTTGCAAGGCATGTTTAAGATGGATTGTCAATAAATTTATATACTTTCAAAAATTTAGAGAGGAACAGACAATATGATTCACAAGAAAAACACTGTAGCTGGTTAACCTAAGGGGTGTGAGGATAGTTTGTAGACTGAAAATATGCCAGCCTCTGTAACCACAATCCTTTTGACATGCAGCACAAACCAAGGTTATATGCTTAGAAGATCTATTTTCTTCCAAAGTACTTATAGCAAAAAGATAAAAGCAACAACAAAACCCCAAGGAAGTCATGCCTCTTATGATTATCTACCTAATTCTGGCAATCAGATAAACCTTTAGGTGGGACAAGATATGGGGCGTTTTTTATTTAGTGCTCTAAGTCATATCAGTTAGTCATTGCTAATTTACATCAAGACCTAACTGATAAAATAAGTTTCATTATGACATTACTTTAAAGTGTTAAATTGTCTGGTTTTGTTGCTAGAAGTCTGATTTTGTTGTTCTGGTCAAACACTGAAGCTTCCTGTTACCTGATCTGATGACCAAGTGTGAAACTTCAATAAGCCACCATATAGATGTCAAAAATGCAATCAGTCTCAAGCATAAAAAAAACCCCACTATCATAGAAATTAAATTTTTCTATTCTGTAACAATAGAGATTGCTTTTTTAAAATATGGGGTCTGTGTTTGGTAGGTTTTTTTCCTATTTTATCATGAGTTGTGATATATATATTTATGAATTCTAGTAACTTCAGTCATTTTAGAAGTAAGAAGAAAGGATGCTGAAAGGAAGAAATAAATTCCAGGGAATTAGTGGAGAAAACAGTGGAAAATAAAGATGAAAAAGACTGGGTGGTGGGAAGAGAAAGTACTGCAGGTGGGTTTTAGGTAGAGGAAAGTGAGGTTGGTCATCACAGTGCAGTGGCAGAAAAAAGTGACTTATGAATTAGTAGTAAGAAAAATCTGTGATATTACCAGAATCAGGAAATGAAAAGATGTGTGAAATTTAAATGAGAGGTGATGGGATGTCTGGTCTTCTCTGAGTCAGAAGATCCATCATGTAGTACAGCCAATGTTTTGTCAAGCACTCCCTCCATAGCAGCGCTTGGGTAATTGAGAGTAATAACTGGCAGGAATTTGTGTGTCAGGAAATGAATTTTAAAGGAAGAACAGATCTCAATTTGGCTGATTTGATTGCCTGGACCTACCTCTTTCTCCATTCTGTGGAACTAGAAAATGTACTCTCTGTACAGAGGTAACTTATAAAACAGCACTTTGTGTCCCTTCCTACTTTGTGTAAATCAAAAGAAATTAAAAATAAGAATGATAGGGTGGGAAAATGGATCTCAGATCTAGAAGAATGTGTGTTTGCAGGAGTATGATTATGGATATATAATTTATTGGCTAGAAATTTGGAAATACTGGTTGTAGTTGCAGAACAAAGTTGCACTGATCTACAGTTATGTAGCTCCCTGGAATATTCTTGGAGTTTAAAAGTTCACAGAGATTTATATTTTTTGTGTGATAAAAGCAATACACAGAGCATCCTTTATGACCCCTTGTCCAACTTAGTGGATCAATGAAATGCAGAAGTGAGACCTGTCTGTATGTTTTCAATAAGTTGCAATTCAATTAGATTCCTCCGTACGAAATGAGTGTTTAATAATAAAAAGATGGTTTTGTTCAAAGTTCAAGAAAGAAAAGGTCACATTCTTAGGGGATTTTATCAGTTCTTTGGATCAGGGACCAAAGCAATTACTTAAGGGCTTTATTTTTATTTTCTTTCAAACACATGTGTTCCCATCTCTAAAATAAAACAGTATAAGAAACAGATCAAAACAGCTCAAACATGTTTGATTTAAACAAAGAAAATAAGGTTTCTGTGTAAGTTTTCTCTTCTTTATAATGTGTATATTTGCTTCAAGAGCCTGAAATCAGCATTGCTTACTTGTACAAAACTGAAGACAAAATCCCAGCTTAATTTACCGTACGAAATGAGTGTTTAATAATAAAAAGATGGTTTTGTTCAAAGTTCAAGCAAAAGAAGGTCACATTCTTAGGGGATTTTATCAATTCTTTGGATCAAGGACCAAAGCAATTACTTAAGGGCTTTATTTTTATTTTCTTTCAAACACATGTGTTCCTATCTCTAAAATAAAACAGTAGAAGAAACAGTTCTAAACAGCTCAAAAGGGTTTGATTTAAACAAAGAAAATAAGGTTTCTGTTTAGGTTTTTCTCTTCTTTATAATGTGTATATTTGCTTCAAGAGCCTGAAATCAGCATTGATTACTTGTACAAAACTGAAGACAAAATCCCAGCTTAATTTACAGAATCACAGAATCATCAAGACTGGAAGAGATTTTTGAGGTCATCTTGTCCAGCAGTCAACCCAGTTCTATCATAATCACTCAAACCACATCCTCAAGTGCCACATGCAGACACCCCTTGAACAGTTCCAGAGACGTTGATTCCACCACTTCCCTGTGCAACTTATTCCAATGCCTGACACTCCTACACTGAAAAAAAAGGAGAAGGGACTGACAGCTCTTAAATAGCCATGGAATGGGTTATTTGTGCCAGTGGGAATATACAGGGAGATAGTAGATATTTGTGTGATCCAGTGTTGGAAGCTTTGCTCAGTCAAAATGGGAATACATTTGCATACCCTTCAGAATTTAGAAATGTGGCAAGCCACTAAAACATACATAAATTAAATGGATTCTTCATATTCATAGGCTCCCTGCACAACATTAGATTGTTTAGTTTTCATGGTTTATTTTGTTACTTTTAATAACACTATTAATCATACTTTCGCATTTTCTTTGGCTGCCAGGATTTGACAAGGATTTTCTTTCACCTTGAAAAAGTGCCAAAGTGCCTGTTCTGAGGAGTTTCTTCTCAGCACTCATGTACACTCAGCACACCCTGCTGAGTGAAGGCAGCTTGTCTTCTGTACAGCACTTCTCTCTAAAAGATGGTTTCGGAACTGCGGGTTTGATCTCTCTCTTGGTAGTGAAAGATCATAAACAAATATGTCTTTCAAATTGTTTTTCCACTTGAAGCTTTTATGGTACCATCGAAGAGGAAACTGAGCTAACTCAATAAGCAATGGACCGTAAGGCAGTAAACTGATACATTGTTAATTTTTATTGCTGAAGTTTCTTCCTCCAACTCTGGTTCCAAATGCTATTCATATTTTATTACTGTGATGATGATTTTTTTATGTGTGCAATGGCAAATCCTTCTGATATTCTATTTAATATTTTTTCTTGCAATGCGTTGTCCATAGCAAGCAACAAGGTGGGGAAGTGTAGTAATGCCTCTATTTGAAGGAATAGAAACCAAAGAAGTTACAAATGGATTTGCAAGTTATTGGCCAGGGCTAACAGACCACCTGTCTGGATGCTCTAGAAAAGCCTTGGAAGAGCAGACAGATGCCTGATGAAGAAGGATGCAAGGGTATGAAAGCAGTAAGAAATGTTTTTTGTAACAGGTGCTCAACAGCCAGCTAAGCGTGTATGTAAGCTTTGTTGGTCTCTTGTGTCCCAAAGCATTTTAGTGTGTTGTAGCTGTGGACTGAGAGCCCACTGAGGGGCCTTAGAGAGTGAGCTCTGGAGACAAAGCTGCTCTAGGTGACAGAGGTGGTTGCTCTGGTTCCAGCTGCAGGGATAATTTCTCTCTGCTTGTTCAGGTGCTCCTGCACTTTGTTTAATAGCACGCTGTAATTATCATGTTTGTTTTCCTTCCAAGCACTAATTTCTCATGTTTTTTTTGATTACCTAGCTGAATGAGACCCCAGACTTGACTAGTCTCTGCCATGTTCCATCTGGCCAATATAAAATCCTGTTTAAAGCTTATCGAGGTACTGATTTTGCATACTCCATTCATAATGTGGTTTGTTAAATAGCTCTGAATACAAAAACACAATCTGCTTCACCAGATTGGGTTTTTGGTCCTTCAGGTCTCTTACTCTACTGCTAGCAGTTGCTTTGTCTAATGCTTCAGAAGAAGGGAGAGAACAGACATAACATATCTTGCCAATAGTATGAGGGTTTCAGTAATGGGAAAATTCTGGTTTTTATCCTATGTCATCAGCTCCTACATTTGTCTGATCAGAAAAATATTTTTTTTTCCTTAAAATGATTTCTTCCTGTCAATGTCCAATGCAAGAGAGTTTAATCCTCGCAGAAGAAAATTCACTGACCATCAGAAAACTGCCTAGAGAAATCTGCTCTTTTCCTTCAAAATTACATATACACAGTGTTCTACTTCTTACAGATAATATGTATTTGAGGTTAACACAGATATTGTGGAAATCTAGCCATCCTTTGAGGGAACTGTTGTAAATGAGAGAGAGCTTGGTTTATCCTGAAGGTTAGCTCAGATTGATTTAGTCCTTTTTACTCTCATATAGTCTCTGACTTGCAGACTTTATTGTAAATTGGATAATATTCCTCAATGAAATTAGTGTATGAAGTAAAAATACGCACATCTATGCTGCATTGTCTTGTGACTGCGGAAGATTATTTTCGAACTTGTTCATGCAGGTAGTCAACATTACGTTTAGGATTTGCAGTCTATAAACTTCCTACTTGGCCCGCCACCAGTGACAGACCTAATGAGGGATAAGCAGAGATTTGACATTTGATTGCTACAATGGTCATTGTAGTCTCACAGCTAGACCTCTAAAGGCCTTGGCCAGTCATTGCCTAACACTCATTGTAATATTGTGCTTAATGCTCGTGCTGGACATTGTCCTCTGTCACATCCCTGGATGAAAATATTCCTAAATTGTGGCCATCAGCATTTTTCTCCTCATGTAGGCTTCTGTGTCGAAGAGGCTGCTCAGGTGCCTGACATGGGTCTGTGACATGTCAAAGCAACTCAGCTGAGAATATTACAAAGCAGAGTTTGTGGTACTCGGGTTCCTATGTGTGTCTTTTCTTAAGCAGGAAACTTTTAATGTGGTCACAAAAATTTACACTGAGTGCACCTCATCTGACTTTAAATATTTACTTAGGTCATAAGACAGCGGTAGGGTAGTGTTGAGCCTCAAGACATCATTCACCCTTGCTTACTTGTGCATCTGAGACTGGAAGACAAGACAGTTTAAGTTCTGGTTTTTGTGTGACTCAGATTCCCCTTTGGTCTCTGCTTATGATGCCAAATTGATTTTTTGCCTTCTTCTTTTATTTTTATGTACCCTCTGTATTCTTTACACGTGTATTTGTAACTATTATTGTATTCTACCCACCTCCAGTACTTCTCCTTACCTTTCCCAATAGGCAGAAAGACATTCCATAACACATTTTTATGTACCCTCTGTATTCTTTACACGTGTATTTGTAACTATTATTGTATTCTACCTGCCTCCAGTACTTCTCCTTACCTTTACCAATAGGCAGACATTCCATAACACATCCCAAAATTGTTCCAATTTGGGGGTCCGAGGCTCCTGCCCTTTCTTGGTTCTTCCTGGCAATCAAGGTTGAGACCAGCTCTTTGAGACATATTCCTATAAACACAGGTCAGTTCTTATCTAAGGTGGGAAGATTTAGAAGGGGCTTGCACCAGGAGAGAGTTGCCTGAAATGCATCTTCAGCATTTCCCATCTGGCAAATTGTGCACCTAAGCATCCTTATAAAGGTAACCCCTCTTTATCACCCTAACTCTGGCTGGTAATTTTAGGACCAGCAAAAAAGGCCTCACTTCATTGAGGCCAGCAAATGTGTGATTGGTAACAACATCATCATAACACCTCAGTTTTGAGATGAGTAGCTTCTGTTTTTCACTGAATTCAGCATAGTGTTTTGTCAAATTCCTGATGGAAAGTTTCAAGGCTGGGTTGATTTTTCATTGAAGCAAACACTGGGATTCTGATGTTCTAATATCTTCCTCACTGTATAGTTTTACAAACACTAGAATACATTTATTAAAAAAAATATTAAAGTTGCAGTTCAAATGAGAAAACTGCAAAATTATTTCTGCAGTGTTTATAATTTCATTTTTATTTGCCAGGTGTTCAGATGCAGTGAAAATATTGCTTAAAATTTAAAATATACTTTTCATACTTTATAACAGTTTACTGAACTTGTGCATTAAGAATGCTTCTTCAGAAAGTATTTAAAATTGAGTTTAACCAGTTTAATTTATCTTTGTTTTCTGCTAAAATAGCTGTTTTTTATAAAAGCGCGTGTGTGCTGGTTTGCTCTCCCAGTCGGTTTATGATTAGAATTATGCAAAGAACAAGCATTAATGTCGGTTTAAATGCTCTTGGCAATAAGAATCTAGATTTATAAAATTCTATTATGATGATAAAGCTGTGAAAATATAAAAAATACAGTGAAGTATCAAATCAAGGACTATTGAAATAACACCATAAAAGCTGGAATTCAGGTGAAACAGTGTTCATAGTTACCAGATATTTCTATTCACTGCTGATGCTCACAGAATGGAGTCCACTTATAAAAGATGGAGGATGTCACCTTAATTTGTGTAGCTCTGAGGAATAAAGGCTCACCCATTACCAGTTTTGTTCTGATGACCTTTAAAAGAGATGCTTCTGTATTCCACTATCATTTATTTCCATGAAACACCTAAATGCAAACGTTTAAAGTTTTTCTAATATATTTTAAAATTATGAATATGCATGAAGACAGTGCAATAAAAATGATAAATAAAATCAGGACCTATACTGTGTCTGAAAGGACGAGGTGAATAACTCCTTGTCTTCAGTACTTAACTAGCTGGAACCATTGTTCAGCTTTTGTGAAGAAGGAGACAGTAAGTAATTCAAGAGCTTTACTTTCAAGACAGTGAAAATTGACTTCAGAAGCAGTGAAAACATCATAAAACCACATCAATAAATCTACACATACATGCTGAATCCAGCCATCTGCCACTTTACATGGAATTCAGGCCATCCTCTCTCCCACAGAGAGGTAGATTTTGTCTATGTCCATTTCCAAAGATAAATAGAATAATTATCTGTCAAGAGATAACTCTCTTTATAAATAAATATTCTATTTCATTATTTTAAAACTCTCCACAAGAATCCAATTTTTATTTCCTGATCCTTCCACTATGGTGCAGTTTTTCTCTCTCTTTCCATGTTTCTTTGCTTCCCACATGACTTGGGAAGGAGAGAGGGGCTGCCAAAACGACCCACACTCTCTGTCCCAGTGTTACACTGCAGCAAAAGGGGCGTTGTCCTCCTGTGATGCCCTTCAGTAAATGAGGGAGTCACTCAGATTTATGAAATAATGCCTCAGCAGCTGAAACCTAGAAAGGGTAGCTTAAGTTCAGATAATACTATCTATATGCCTTGCCATCAAAGGAGGTAAGAGCACACATCCTTGGAAAAGGAAGCTGCTGTTTGTTTTCGGTAAGTGTGTGCTGTTCTACTGAAAAACAAAGCAGCCAATTTTCTCAAAGGTTCCAAAAGTTCAAACCACAAAATGCTTTTGCCCTTGAACATAAAGGTACCTAATAATTTCAGGGTACTCTCAGGACTCAGGTAAAAGAACATTTTGAGAACATACAAATAAAACACGTGTGGTAATGATAGGTGGTGTAAAATGAGTTATTTTGTGTCTCTAGAGTTATAAACATTAATGGCTTAATATATATTCTATCTCCAGACAGTTAAATTAATCCTCTCAGCATCAGCAATATAAATTTAGACTATATTTTCCAGATGATTTTGCTTACTTCTGATCTCCTTTAGTACATAATGTGCTGTAGCTCTTAGAAAACGGATGCTTACAAGTGTAGATATTTATATGAGTCAGCAAAGCTGGCATAAACTTGATGACACCTTGTGTGCCCAAAGCAGCTGAAATTCAGTGTTTAATGAAAAAAGTAAAAATGTGGTCTTCAGGCTGATTATAATGCTACAGATTAATGTGCCAATGAGCCTATTTGAAAACATTATCTTGTGCTTGCATAGCAATTCTTGTAACTCAGATTGCAAGAAAGAACAAATATGAACATTAACCATTAAAGACACAACTCAAGAATAACCCAACTAAAATCAAAATACTTCTGTTCCAGCTAGTATTAGCTGGTCAGCTTTAATATTTGCTAGGTCTGCTAGGCAGCAGTTCCCTCATGCTGAACTTGGTCTTCAGCTGATTGCAATTTCTGCAATGAATCTGCAAGGAATGCTCCCATTGTCCCCATCATTTCACTTCATCTCGAAAATTTCCAGTTATTATATAGCAACAACAGTCTGTAACTTCATACCATGCCTGGGTATTGCACCTCTCTGCATTATTTTGCTTTTCTTTCATCCAAGACTTAACAGAACCCAAAGGAGAAATTAAGGCATAGTAATGAACAAGGAAAAAAATCTCCTCATTGCAGAGGCATATTGTTAGATGTATTCCTTTCATGGCTGTCAGTGGGATTTCAGCATTTTACTTGTGGTGCAGATATTGAGACATGAAAGTTTCAAATTAAAGGTATTTATCAAATCAAGCCATTATTTTAGCAATGAGCATAATTAAGGAATAGCTCTGGAAACTGCTGTGTTCTGAGTAACTGTCTCAGCATGGTAAAGAGTAAAGATGAATCCTAAATGTTTCTAAGGTAAAAGCAGCAGTAGTCAGAAAGTGTGATGGGAGGAAATCAAAAACTACCATAGACTCAGGGATAGGGAGATGGATTGTATCTAAGCATAACTGCAGAGCTCTGTGTATTGGGATGACCAATTTTTCATATAATGTTGGCAACAAACACTTGTTCTCTTTTCATTCAATAGATTTTTTCAGGCTAAAAGTATATAAAAGCTCATACTTAGTAAAATCATATTTATAGGGTGGACATTCCATGCTATATTTAGTAAAACAAGCTGAGAAATCCCATCAAGTTCAAAAATGCATATGATTGCTTTTAGCAGATGTATTTTTAGATGTATTTCATCTAGAAACATCTAGAATAGCAAATGTTTTCTGATTTTCAAGAAAATTGTATTTTTAAACTCCCAAGTAGACGATCTCCTTTTGGTTTGCCTCAATATTCAAACAGTCCTCTAATGGTTTAATGAAACTTGTAAAGATTCTCTTATTCAGTTGCCTTTTGGGGAGAGACTAGGTCAGATTTCACATTGAATAAGATGTTGTGAGAAGATGAAGATGAGGACTGTGCTCCCATATAAACAAGGCTGTCCTGCCAGGCAGCATGGATGACAGGGAATTTTGGAGATTTCCTGAGATTTCATAGAAGAATAGGTGGAACTGTGAACTCTCTAATAACTGAAAGTGTATATTTAGCTAAATGATATAAGGAAATTCAGCTTGGCTTGATTGAAAACTATTGTATTCAGTTTGCAAAGGGAAAAAATCTGATTTTGAGCAAAAAAAAAGTAATCCTCAAGTAGTCGGCTATGAGGTTTCTGGCTTTTTTTTTTTTAAGAATATTGTTTCAGAGGTGCTGTTTTTCTACTGTCAACAGCTCAAAATGCAGCATTTATTAAAAACGCAAGAGTTCATAAGCAAAGGCATAATTTTAGCTGGACTTGATAATTTCCTCTAGCTGTGACAGTCTATGGACAAAAGCCAGAGCCAGAATGTAGATAGAGATAATTTAGTTTCTTTCTAGCTGATGTAGCCAGTAAGATTTAAAAAGCTTTCTCACACTAATGCTTTCTCAGATCTTCAAAGGGAAGCAGAGAGAGGATGCAAAAGTAACTGGAATATTGGGATAAAAGCAGGTGTTGACAACAATGAAGGACTCTGATGGACTATTTAAAAAGGATAAAGCAGTTAAATTTCAAGCCTTGTCACCTGCAGGTCATAAGTTACTCCTGCTGCTATTATGCATGGTAAAAGTAAGTGGCTTTTGTCCTCACTTTTTCTGCAAAGACCAGTGAACTTTTGAATTCTCAGCCTTTTTCTGTGTTGCTATATAAGAGAGTTGGGATATAACTTCAAGCAATGGTCTGCCTGCCATGCAGACTGGTTATGTCCCATGCACGCACCCCTAAAAGTTTGTTCTGTGATGACTGGACCTTTCTGAGATGTTTTTTGGGTATGGCTCAGAAGACAGAAGATACCATGCCCAACATCATTGTTGGGTTAGCTATTCTTTTTCAGCATTTTGTGTTCCCTGCCAAAGTAATCTTTTACTTGCCTTCTCTTTGCTTGAAAGAGAAGAAAATCTGGAACAAATACTTGTACAATCAAGTTTTGAAGAGTAATCTTCTAGAAGGTAATGATTTTTCCCCCCAGTTATTGTCCTCAAAGAGGAACACAGATAACCTTATCTTTCAGATTTCAAATGTGAATACATATGGCAGGTCTTTACCATTCTACAAGCTCTAAAAAACCTGCTATTCAAATCAGGTATCTTCCACAACATAGATACAAGCAAAACATAGAAACAAGCTTGTAAGTCTGAAAGTTCACAATGAACATCTTACTCTCATCAACAAAAATCAGTCTACTTAGCTTTAGTTTAAACCTGGTCTAAAATGCAAATAGTGTTTATCTCCTTCAAGGACCAGAGAAACTACCTTTTTCTAGTCAGATGCACAGCTTTGAAAGACATACAGTACATGGCTAGTCTGTCAAAAGTACAGAGAATTTTAAGTAGTTTGGCATTATCATAACTGTATTAAGCTGTGTTTGGTTTTATCGTGTCGTGTTCTTTGACATTCTGCTTGGCGTGTGCACACTGCTGTCAGTCAGAGAGGCAGCATGTCAGGAGGGAGCTGCTCTGCAGGAATGGGGCTGCTTGGAGAATTCAGATGAGCATAAGGAAAAGGAACAAGGAATGCCTGCCAGCTGTGAGGAGAATTTTTGAGGTGAATCTCAATCTCATTAGGGGTATGGTTAAAATCGTGAATAGTGATGGCATGGCAGAGAAAAAGGCTCTGACGTACTACCAAATTCTTTGCACTGGAAATGTTTTCTTTTTTAAAAATTCTCTACAGTTTTTTACTGGTGAGAAGCTTACTGAAATGAGAGAGCAGCTAAGAATAACAATATCTTTCTAAAATAAAAAAGTAGTTCCTGAATAATTTAAAGGATGCATGTATAACTATGTAATATATACTGAACATGGGTAAAACAAATGGATGAATTCAGCTAAACTTCCTTTTGTGGACAACTTTTGACAAATTTGTCTTGTGCCATGACTAGGCTGTGCATCTGCAACAGCCTAATTGTTCCAGAGCTTGCTTGCTGTTTTGCTGAATATTTTATCAAAATCTGTGCCTGTCTGCCTTTTTGCCTGTTTGAAATTCTCCCTGCCTTGTTGGATGTCATCACTTGTTGGATGTCATCACTGTATACCTATGAGTAAATCAAGTGGTGACAGGGAATGTGTTTGGAGCCTGGAAGCTGACCAGCTATGCTGGTGACGTGCACAGTGGTCCATGGGGTGGTTTTGCCCTTGTCAGCCATCTCTCAGCCCATACTAGGGCCTGGTTCAGGTTTTAGCAAAAAGGAGGGACCAGTCCTAACAAGAAATCTTGATATAGCTGTCCTCTTTGGGAAGTGAAAGGAATTTAGTTGTATGGACATGGACTGGTCCATGACATTCAGTTGCAGTGTCATAGAGTTGTGCTGCCATATTAAATTTACTCTTCTGTAGATATCAAGTTTTTCTATACCTACTACGAAGCTGCAGCTCCTTCAATTTCTTCTCCTCAGCTTTGGAGATCAGTGTGACTCTTGTGACTCAGATTCAGAGGAACAGAGAAGAGAAATACAAGATATAGGCCACATGTGATAGTTATCTATAATGCAAGTGTTGGTAGTTTCTGCTGCACAGTTTCTCTCACAATCTGGAAGATAAGAAGCACTTAAAATGTACTCAGGATTGGAGTGGACCTTTGGCTTAGTCCTTCCTCTAACTTCACAGTGATGACAGCAATAGGGCCATCACTCTGTCCTGGTGTAAATGCTTACTATAAGTTACTTCTTCTCCAGGGCTCTGAGAAGGAGAGATAGAAATGGGAGTGTGGCTGTAAAATATATGCAGAGATATTTTCAAGGTTAATGCTAGATGCTAGTCCAAATTCTGACATGTTTTATCCAGTAATAGAAAAAATACAATTTATCTCCAAAATGATACTAAAGATGGGTGGTAAATTCCTTGGTGGAAACTTATTTGTGGAAAAAAAACAAACACCTCTGCAAGTTAAAAAGCTCTGTGGAAGACACTAGAGTACCAGACTCTTGGCTTGGGAAAATTCTAACAAACAAGTATACATTCAGTGTTGTAATGTTTTCTCTTCACTCTTAATGGAATTATTGTTTTGATTTACTTCTTAAAATTTTGATGTGACTTTTGTTGTAACTTCTTTGGATGTTTTGTTATTATGCACTTAAATGTGGTAATTTAAACCAGACATATTGAAATCTCTAAATCCCCCAAATCATCTTCTGTATGGCATTATCAAACTCCAAAGAAAAACTGGAAGAAAGATTTGTCTCCTAGTTCTTTTATTTCCCTCATTTTATAGAGATTAGGAACAGTGAAGCTTTGCTAGTGAAAAATGCTATTGTTATTTCTTCTGTCTCAGGACCCAAGGAACACTGCAAAGACTATCCCTGTTCTATCTGAAATCCAGATGCAGATAGGTTTGAACTCCCAGCTTGGAGCAGACTCAGCTGCTTTTATGGAAAATCTGGTTGGGTGATATATCTAGGAGATTTCAGGAAAAGAAATAGATTTTATTGGTAGTGAGAGACAACTGGATATAGAAGAGTTACTTCAGGAAAGTGAAAACAGAGCTGAGCTCAAGAATGATTAATTTTAATCAGACTAGTGTTGCTTCAGCAAAGCATACCAAGTATTTTCTGGCTTTGTGATATTTAATTAAATTTGGAAGGTTAGAAAGAAAAGGTATGTTTCCCAATTAAGCTTTACCTCATCAAAATTTCATTCTATGTTTTAAACAGCTCTTGAGGATACATGCTGTTAAGCAAGATCTGGTCATTTTATTTCCTGGTATAGTTGCTACTTATCAGAACTTAAACCAGGGTATCTTTATTTTAAATTCTTACTGTGGGAATTCATACTGTTCTACATATATTGCCAGTGATATGTGTCATATTGTATATTTTACATCTGCAGAATATTTATCTGATTAAGTGTGATTTTTGCTTGATGTAAGGAAAACTTTCCCTTGTATCTTACCAGAAGTTGCAGCAGGACATAACATGACTTACAAAGAGCTAACATTTGAGAAAAGAAAGCGTTTAAAGAACACAGCCACAAAGATAAAACACTGGCACTGCTTTTCCTTGCACAAGGACAAGGTAGCCATCTTCATCCTTAGAGAGAGATTTTGGCAATCTTCATCTTTCATCCTAAAATCATCTGCCTGGATTGAGAGGTATAAAATTAACTTGTTTAAATTTACTTGTATTATGAACATAACTCCTGTTAATGCTGATGAGAAATGTACTGAACTTACTGGGGATGAAGTTACTTAATTCTCCTAAGCAGCTTATATTTCTTTTTCATTGCTGTGATAATTTCCTTCCTCTTCTATAATTATATTCCACGCTATATAGATCTCAGCATTTTATCTTGGAGTTATCCTTCAGAATAAAATTCTCAGTAACTTCTTTCCAGCAGTATTTCTGTAATCACATCAGAAAATTTCCATTTGTTTCAAACATGAGAAAGAAAAAATAGTGGATATTATTTTTAAACAATTCTGTGAGTTTTTTATTCCCTGTTTACATAATATATCTATGTGAAAAATTTGAAAAATACAATTTTGCATTGATACCTGACTCTGTTATGGTCTCAGTTTGCTATTATACTTACCTAACTTTAACATTTTTAATAGCATTTCTCAGACAGGAGTTTAACAATAAGATGTTTTAAACAAAACAGTAGTAAAAACAGGCAATTGCAAAAGATAAACCACACTTTTATGTTCACTTAAGCCCAAGATACTTAAAGCCAACCTACTACTGAGTTTCTTGTAGTGCAATAAAAAATTTAGCATTACACATGCCTGATTTTCTTCTTACTGTTTTTATGTCACAGAACCTTTGCAATTTTAATCTGTTTAAAATTATACAAGAGCCTATAAAAACATTTATTTACTTTATGCTCCTTGTGACATGTAGGTAATATCCAGGCCCTTTTTCAGCACTTGGGAGCTTATGGAAAATGCTGCTGTACACCAGCCCTTGTGAGAGATGCATAGCTGGGTTTGCAGTGGGCTGGTGGTGCTCCTTGGCACTAGGCAACCTCCTGGCACTGGATCTTGCTGTGAGCTGCCTGGCAAGAAAAGAAAATAAAAAAAATCCCTTAATTTCTTGGTTTTCCTTCAGGTTGCAGTACGAAGAGAAATGTTGCATTTGCCTTCAGTTTATTTCCTTGAGTAATTATGCTAAAGGTTTGGTGCAGCTGCATAGTTGCCTGCTCCTCTGAAACCCTTTTGGGCACAAGAAATGCCTTCCCTGCAGCAAACCAAAGTATCCCAGAAAACTGAAAGCACACCTTAATTCAAAAATCTTTGATTTTGAGTCTTCATTCTCTAGAAATGTAAATGGGTAGAGAAGACAGCAGGTTTCTACAAAGGAATTTTTCACAGAAACTGTCTGGGAGGGTCTCGGCTGCCCCATAGCTGCACTGGGAACAACATGGCACAGCCTTTAGTGCTCCAACTCCTCCCTGTTGAAGTATTTCATGCCAGGTAAAGTTTAGCCATGTTGCTTTACTTCCTTGCTGTTTACTCTGTACCACCAGTAACCTTCATGATTTCTACTGCACTTTAAAATGTCTGCCATTTTTACCTGGAAATGTACCTTTTGGTAGGTATCCTGTGATATAGAATAAACCAAATTTCTACTAAAGAACCTTGAAATTGTAAGAAAAAAAGAAAATAAGGTCAACAAAACTTTGCATATGTTTAGCCTTTTGAGGTAGATAAACATGCAAAGATGGCAGTTCTAATAGTCCAGTACACAAATTAACTGAGGGTCAATAGATAGTCTTAAGACCCAGGGGTTATTAAGCCAATCAATGAAATTTTTAGAATTCACTATTTCTCTCTGAAAGACCACTGTTGAAAGGTATTCAAATAAAAAAGACTACTGCAACTCTGTGGATCATAGGTTTACAAAGTCTGTTGTGCTCACAGAGAATGTTTTCTCAACGACTTCCTCAGCCTGAGCCAGCATCCTGGATGTTGCTGAAAGATACAGCAGGACACAAAAAGCCTAGAGAGAGCCTTAGTTCCTCATAAATTTTTGCCAAATAAATCTAGGTAGAGTCTGATTAACAAAGCAATGACTCAGGACCCTTTCTAGACTCTTAGGACTGATTGCTGCACCCAGACAACCTGTGGATGTGTGGGTCCTGCAGCACATTTCAGCATGTTGGCACCAGGCAGAGGGTGGCTGGACTGCCAAGTGCATCCCAAACAGGAAGGCAGCTCACTTGTCAGAGAGAGAGAACCATGCACTGCCAATAGGAAAGATGTCTTATAGCTAGGGGTGGACCTAGCTGTTCCAGGGAAGGGTAGTCCTGTGGAGATGGGGTTACTGAACTATCCACAAGTATTGTTACTACTTTCACTATGTAGTCATCAGGCCAAGAAGAAAAGCTGTGTAGGGATTTCTGCTTAATAAATCCTCTTTGTTTGTTTATTTATTTTCTTTCTACACAAATCCAACAAGGACTTTTTTTTTTTGTTTTGCTTTTCTTTAAATGCTGATACTTTTCAATCTTATGGGGCCCTAATTTAGCCTCAAGACATTGAAAGCTGCAACAATGTAAATGCAGATGTTTTAAGCAGTATTTCTATTCACTAGAGACTAAAAGATACCTGTAAACCCACATAATATATTGTTTAAAACCAGAATTATGATAGAGGACTCCAGTTTTGTCTAAGGCTTGTAGAAAGCACAGAGCTTTGTATTTTCTTATATTTAGTAGTCTAATGGGATTCCTTGAGTGTTTGAAGTCAAATTGGTCTGGTACGATTTTTTAAGTAAGCACAGACTTTACCTCAGGATTGAAATTAGTTTTTTGGAAACTGTAATACTAGAACTACGGTATTGACACTGACAATTAAGATAAGAGACATCCTTTGCACAGAAATTTAATGAAAAGAATTGCTATCATGTATTGCAAAATTACAGTGTGATCGTTTCTTTTCATTCTTTATAACCATCACATGGCATATTTTTCCAGAGGTGCTACCTAATTATGTTGTAATTAAATGTGATTCATCAAATAGAACTGAAGACAAAACTGGCAATCAGTGAGTCTTTTTCATTCACAGAATCTGTAAAATAGGTGTATCTTGTAATTAGTTTACAGATGTTTACTTTTGAACAAGTAAATCAAAATTATAATAATTTTCTTCTCATCATCTGGTAGAATATTTTAGCATATATATGCAGCACATAACAATGGCTATCATGGGTGGGACTATCAGAAATTATCAGCCTAGCCACAATTATGATAATTATGCAGAGGACTTCAAAATATAATCTCTTGCTGAAGATAATGATTAAGACCATGTTTTAAGTCTAGATGCAGTAGAAGAAACTTCTGTTTGTGCACACTAACTATAGCTAAAACATCATAGAATAATAGAATGCTTTGGGTTGGAAGGGACTTTAAAGATCATGGAGTTCTAACATCCCTTCTATGGGCAGGGAATCTTTCTCTAGGCCAGGTTGCTCAGAGTTCCATCCAGCCTGGCCTTGAAGGTTGCAGTTGCAATCAAATTTTTAAATCTTTTTTAATGTTGATTGAGTTTACTTTCCTATGTAAAGTTAAGTTAATGCTATTGGCAAAACTCATACTGCCTGACTCAGTGTATTGATTAAAAGGGCACCTTCTTGGGAGTATTTGTGGGCTTCAGCTGTCTTTCTGCTAGAATTTGGCTGTGCTTTGATTTCACTGGCTGTAATTATGCAGGTTTTGGGTAACTGAAAGAAATAGGTTGGTTTGTTCTCTGGGTTGCTCAGTTGCAAAAATCAGAACAGACTTAGTGTCTTTGTGCTGTATATGCCAAGCTGTAATTTCAATCCAGTGCTCTGCTCACCTACAGAGGGAGGGTCTGGCTGTCACTGCTGTTTTGGGGATGTCCCTGTCACGTGGGAGCCTGCCATACACACACTAACCCAGAGCTGGTGGGCTGGGGGTCTGCCTGCTCCTCCTACAGGGACCAAAAAAAAGAGGCAGGATCTGGTCTCAGAATAACCCTTGGGCACTCATGGAAATAGCTATCACATTTCTCTCCCCAAGACAAGACCAAAGACAGACAATGTCAGAGTGGTAGCTGGCCCCTGGGCCCTCCTGTCCTCTTGCGTGACACCAACTGAAGTCAGGAGAGCCTTCTCAGAGAAAATAATTTTTTTAAATTTTTTTATATTTTTTTTTATTGCTGGAAGTATATTTAGCATAATCAAGCTTAGTGCAGGTAATGATGAGCCATCCTTGTTATTTATTGCTTTCTGCTAGAAAAGAAATTTGTTTTCTTTCTAAATAGAGACCTGAGCCAATCCTATTTCCGTCACTCACTGTGCTTCCCTATGTTTATCCACCCACATGATATATTTGAAGGTATAACCACCTGTAGGACTCTACTTATCTTCCCAGACTTTGCAAAGGCTGACTGGAGAGAAAAAACATCTTAAGTGAGCAGTGTTTAGGATTTCCTTTTTTTCTTCTTCATTTGTTTAAAGAACATTTGGCTGAAATCTAACTTTTGTAGTTTTACAGCTCTTTCTGCTATTTCAGTAGCAACAAATCATTAATTTTTGTGACAAACTATTTCCAGGACAACCTACTATGATATGACGGAGAATTATAGCTTGAGAGAGGATGAAAGAGAAGGAGCAGATGATATCTCACAACCTCACAAACAATCCTGTTGTCATGAAAAGTATGCCTATTAATAGCTGTAAAGATGAAGGAAAACAGGTACCATTTACTATTTTAAAAGGATGGCTGCTAAGCTGAAGATTTTCCTAAGGATTTTGAGCTGCTTTTTGTAGTGATAAGCCACTATCTGTTCTGAAAATGCCTGGCAATAGGAACTGAAGCAGGAGATACACCATAGGCAGACAGGGAACACTCTTGAAGTTTAATCACATGCAAATTGGAGATTAGGAGATTGCAACTGACTTCAGTGCACGGGAGGAATATGGTGTAACACCTTCATGTATCTTCAATTTTAATTCCATATTAATCTTAGTGTGAATCATTCAGAATTGGGAAGATAAACCAAAGAAGCCTTGACTTCTCTGCTGCTGAGATCCACAGAACCATTTACAAAGTTAGGGGTTTTGTTACATACACATCTATGCATGCTGGAGGAGTTTAAAATGTATTTCCAAAGATGACTTGCACACTAGGGTCTAGAAGAGCTTGCAGGATTTTGGGAGCCACGTCTGAAGTGGGACGTACCGTGCATCCAGCTGCCGAGGCCGTGCTGGCCTGAAACTCTGATGCCCTTGCTCTGTCTGGGACTGGATGATCATGCCCTTGCCAAGAACACAATCCTTAGTGATGGCCTGTGCCTTCCTGATACCTATTTTGAAATCTGTTTAGGGACAGAAAAAAATGTGCATTTGCAAGGAACCTACTTCCTTTATTTCATTATTAACTGACACAGAAGACAGCTGATGATTACCAGTACAAGAATGGATTGCAGGTGTGCATATGGATTGTCCTTTAAAATGTTATCTCTGTCATGGATTCACAGGGATGCAGATCTGTAACCAGAAAGGACCATGATGATAAATGATCTGTTGTATAATTTTGAAAAAAAAATGCTTCATTTCTTTGTGCCCTCTCTGTGAGATCATGGTAATCAGAGGCTAAGTTTAACTTAACATTTTTCAAGGAAACTGCTGGAGCTAGTTCAGAGGAGGCCACAAAGATGATCAGAGGGCTTGAGTGCCTCTCCTTTAAGAAAAGGCTATGAGACTTGGGATTGTTCAGCCTGGAGAAGAGAAGGGTTCAGGGTGACCCTATAGCAGCCTTCCAGTACCTAAGGGGGACCAACAGGAAGTCTGGAGAGGGACTTTTCCCAAGGCCATGTAGTGAAAAGACAAGGAGAGTGGATTCCAATTGAAAAAGGGTAGGTTTTGATGAAATATTAGGAAGAAATTTTTTAGTGTGAGGGTGCTGAGGCACTGGAAGAGGTTGCCCAGAGAAGATGTGGATGCCCCATTCCCAGAAGTGTTCAAGGCCAACTTGAACAGGGCTTTGAGAAACCTGCTCTGTTGAAGGTGTCCCTGCTCATGGCAGGGGGGTTGGAATTAGGTGATCTTTAAGTCTCCTTCTAGCACAAAATATTTTATGATTCTCTTACTCATATATAGTGAGATGGATTTCTTTAATTTTCTCTTTCTGTGCATGGAAAATAATTAGTGGGACATATGTGCTTACTAGCTGTACTAAGACATTAATCCTGGCGCCTAACTCATCCTACTTTGAAATTTTGAGTACAATGACTTTGGCAAGGACTATAATGTTATGGAGACAAGCAAACAGCAGACAGCCTTGCCCTGGAACTTGTCATGGAACCTTAGCTGAATTATTTAACACTCTCCCCACCATGGCCCACCATGATTTCAATTTGTAAAATGAGTTCAGATATGGTTTCTTTCTTGTATGAGGATGAAAAACACTTTTATGTCATAATAGAACATATGTGCTAGATTCTTAGCTCAGGATAATAAGGGATGTGCCATTGGTGATTTGTGCTAATTGGACATTTTTTCCTGAGGTGGAAAATACTTATCTATAAAAATACTTTCTTCATCCCTGCTAAATGTATCCAAGGATTTTTCTACTCTAGTTTTTTCTTCCTTTCAAACCATGTAAGTTCATTATGTTAGTTTTTATAAATTATTTTCTGCTAGTTTTAGAAATACAAAATTTCTGAATTAATAAAAAACCCTTATTGTCATAAATAATTAAAAAGATTAATTTAGGGCAACTGATCATCATTTAGTGGCCAAAAGGAAAGTGTTATTTATACAGTAGCATTTCACACATGCTTATCAGTAAATTGTTTTTAGAATATATGACTAGAACTGGCAGCTGTGTGATCACAAATAAGAGAATTATAATTATTCTGTCTTTTATACAAAAATGAATGCAATGAAGGGATTATGTACATATTTTTTCATAGCAAGAATAACCAATAAATTACCAACCACAGGAATCTTTCAGCTGGCTGCAGGAAGCAGTATTTCATTTTTGTGAGCAATTCACCTGTATGCCAACTGCCAGTCTGACATTGAGGGAAATGAAAAGCATTTTCCTCAAAAAGTTTACTCCCTTGAATGAAATTCTGGGAAAAAAGTATTGTGTGAGACCTGTATTAGTAGGGAAGAAAGATAACCCCCTAAAATAAACTACTCACAGGCATTATTTACAACCAGAAACTACTCTAGGAGAAAATTTGTATTGAAAGCCCAAATGATATTGTGGTTATTACAATAGGCATTTCATTCAGTGTAGAAAAGGTTTGTTTAAAAGACATCTTGTAAAATACTCTTCTTGAAACGAGTAAAGAAATGAGTGTGTAGAGTTAAATAGACCTGTATTTTCCTCCAATGTAGTAGACAGAAATGGTGAATATATGCAATTATCTTCATATTGCAAGCACGGGTTCAGCATGTGTGAGGAGCTAAAAAGCTCAAAAATGATACAGCACTTACATCCATTTGGAAATGACAGGAACGTTGAGAAGGAGACAGATAGGACCCAGTCCTCTGCTGATGTAACCTGACAGAGCTCCGCTGAAGTAAGTGGAGCTATTATGATTCAGGCCAGCAGAGGAGCTGGTCAATAAGTGCTTTGCTTTGAGAATTGAACTTTTCTAAGATTACAGTAAGTGCTGTGGATACTTTATTTTTTCTTCAGGGCTACATATACATTTATGTCTTTTGCAACCCACCTGGCATCTAATAAAAAAAAAAAATTAGAAAAAAAAGGCTTCTAATCTATCAGTTTGTCTTTTGCAACCCACCTGGCATCTAAAAAAAAAAAAAAATAGAAAAAAAAAAAGCTTCTAATCTATCAGTCCCTTCTTAAGGCAAAATTCTCAGTACTCAGACCTTGGTGAGTTTTCAGCCTCATTACAAACACACAGTCTGTGCTGAAAGGAGCCATTTACTGTGCATGTAAATGCATGCTGAAGCTGGTCACTGCTGCTAGTGGGCTGGACTCTTCCCAATTTAATGACTCAGAAGTGCACTGCAGTTTGGCTAATACCCTATAGCTCACAGACCTGGTAGGTGTGCTTTTAGCAACCTGCTGTACATTAGCAGCTTTGGTGCACCAGGAAGGTGTCTAACTGCATGCAATTTTTTAAAGTATTCTTGTATCTCAGTTGGAATTACTTGATTTTCTTTTGATCTTGCCTTTCAACAAAAAGAGTGCAGAAAATTATCTGGGGCCAAAAGGTTTCACACAGAGTCTTATCAATAACAACTATCAATGACAAGTTATAATGGTTCTGTGCCAGTATCCTAATATTGTCTCAGTCAACTATGTTCCAGTGAAGTGTAAGGCTGTGTTGGGGAAGATTTAAAAAAAAAGTTTACACATGCCGCTTCTAAAAATCATAGAGTTTCAAAGAATCAAAATTACTGAAATCCTAAGTAACTAATTTTGAACACTTCATCATGGATAATGAACACTTTTGATTAGGCTTTTGTGCCTCTGGATGTCACTGTTGTTTTGCAATAATATAAACAATGTTATTTGACAAAGCAACAAATGAAAATGGTATAATCGTCACCATCTTATGTTTTTTAGAAAGTACAAGGCTGATCACACTGCCAATTTGAGATCTACCATTAATTCAGTGTAAGGTATGAACAACTGAATATTTAAAATAGTGCTTTCTTCAGTTTAATATTTGGTGAAAAGGGAATAAAAAACAAACCCTATCAACTTCTCTGATGTCCCAAAATGCTTTTCTTTGGAAGCACTTAAAATGGAACGTGAGCCTTCATTGCCCTGATTGGGTCCTGTCAGGATGTGTCCTGGATAAATACTGGCTTAGCAAGTCAGAACAAATGGTGATCTTTGTGAGGAGGAGGTGAATAAGTGTCAATAACCATGCACTGCTGCTGCTGCTCATGGCTGCTTGAGAGGAGTGGAACTTACTTTTCCCAGTACGGTTGTTATGCATTTGTTACAGAATTGGGAGCAAAAAGAAGGGAGGGAGAAATCAAACATTTCATCTTTTATAGACTGTTCCAGAGCAAACTGTTCTACTGTATGAAAGTATTTATAAAGTTAATGGAGATTTAATGATTAGGAAGAGTATTTTTCAGATTCATTAATGGCTGCAATTGCCTCAGTTATTTACAGTAAAATAGAATGCACTATGTGCAAAAAGTCTTCCTTGGAACAAGGCAGATTCATCAGAAGTTTGTAGGGCAGCTGGGGTATGACAGGGGAATAAAGGAGTGTACAATTTTTAAAATGTCTCTGATCTTTAGTTTTTTGTTGTCAGTTTAATGAATTAGAGTGGCTGCCTTCTGCTGGGAAGTATCAAACATTAAATAAATATAGAAATAGAGTATTTCCATGAAAAAAGGGATATATTTAATTTTTTAAGACTCCTTGAATTTCATTTGAACTAAATCTGAATAGGAAAATTTGCCTCCAGGAGGTCTAGGACATAGTGATCAGGAAACACATGTGCATTCTCTGCTTTGAAATCAGTTGCCATTGACTTCAGTTTGGAGAGAATTTATTCTTTACAAAGGGATCCCATAAGGTCCCACTCAGACAGGGTCACACTTTCATGAGCAGTTGTGGTTTAACCCTATCTGGCAACAAAGTACAAAGCAGCCCCTTGCTCACTTTCCTCTGCCTTGGCCTCCCTGGTGGGGAGAAAATATGGAAGAAAGGCATGGGTTGATGTATGAACAGATTAATAGCTGAAACAAATGAAATATATTACTGATATTATTATTAATAATAGCAATAATAATACTAATAAAGAGAAACAGAGGACTAAACACCAAGAAACACAACTGATGCACATCACAGTTTCTCACCACTCACAGACCGATGTCCAGCCCATCCTCAAACAGTGACTGGTGCCTCCCAGCCAATTTCCCACAGTTTATATATGGAATATGACATTCTATTGTATGGAATACCCCTTTGGCCAGTTCAGCTCAGCTGCCTGGCTGTGCTCCCTCCCAGCTTCCTGTGCCCCTGCTCACTGGCAGAGCATGGGAAACTGGAAAATCCTTGACTTAGAGAAAGCTCTGCTCAGCAACAACTGAAACATCAGTGTGTGATCAACACTCTTCTCATCCTAAATCCAAAAGGATTTAGGATCTGTGCCAGATCCTAGGGAGAAAATTAACTCTATCCCAGCCAAAACCAGGACACCAATGAATTAAAGTAAATCCAAAGTACTTTTTGCTATCATACCTCAGCTAGACTGGAGCAAATGTATTAAATCACTCGCATACTGTAAAGAAGATGCTATTTTTAGACTGTAAATTCCTTTTCCCAGTAGCAGGGTGCTAATATCATATCATGCTATGAGGGTGGGTTTTCATTCTTTAATCTTTTTTTAAGCTTGTGGACAAATATCTTGCACATTTCTTTTATGGTTTTAAACTGCTACTATTACAAGACTGATTAATAAGGCTTTATGAGCTAATTAATATGCTTTTATCTATATGAGCTTTTATCTTTATGTGACTGATTGCTACAGCCATTCTATAACATTACAGGAAGCTATTTATTTTCAAATTAGCAATGTCATCATGACCTTTTACCACACAGCTAAGTCAAGGTTTTGGCCTGCCAGGTAGCTCAGACTGTTCAGTGCTGGCTGTAAATTACCTGCTGATGAGTGAGTGTGATGAGATCTGCTCCTTCATGTGAATGCAGCAGTTTATTCTCCCAAACATAAGTGATGATGGAATTCTTGAACACTGAAATGTAGGATGAAACAGTAAATTTTTAAAGTAGTGATGGCAGTAGGAGTATTAATGAATGTGCTTACTGGGGATAGTGTTGGTGTGCCTGGGCCAGTCCCTGGTGAGGTCTGTGTCTGGACCTGGGTCCTGGCCACCCAGGGGCATCTCCAATACATCCAGTTTCTCTGTCCAAGACCCTATGCAGGTGTTTTTTTGGGAGGTCACAGGACCAGGCTGATGTGGATCTCTGTTTTTGATTTTGGATTTGCTCCAAATCCAGTGTCTGTGCCGAGTAACTGGGCAAAACACAGCAAGCCTCCTGTGCAAAGGAACAAGGCACAAATATTTTATTACTGTGGTATATGGGACCTCTGCAGGATACAGGTTAAGCTTGGGCCTTGGTAGGGGCCTAACCCATAGTAGTAACTTCTTCCTTCAAAAAATTTAAAATCTCAGCAGTAACAAAACCAGAGAGGCTAGAATGCAGCCATGAAGAACAAGTTCTGTCTTGTAATAACCAATGACTTCAGCATTAGTTTGCATTCAAATATACTTGAGGACATTTACAGGGGAATTTTTTTGAAGTGTTAATTTTGCACTTAAAGATTAAACATTTAATCTTTAAACCATCCAGCATCTCAAGTCTGTCTTTAATTTGAGATGACTGGACATTGTCAATACCAAGATGCCACTACAAATATTTACACTTTTAAAAAAGATGTTATTTTGAGGAAAATTATATCTAGATTCTCTAGAAAAAAAAAAAAAAAAAGACTTGTACTGGTAACTCAGCTAATTGAAATCACAAAAATATTAGTTGGGAAAATAAATATTAATATTATACTACTCATAACAAACCCCTTGTCTTTTGCTCTACCATAGTTTCAAAGTTACAGATAAATAGCTTAAAAATTCCTTAGACTTACTTCAAAAAGAATTTTGATTTGGGTTCCTCAAAAGTACATAGACTGATTATTTTTAAGGTTAGAACTGATCTGACTTCCCTCCATTAATGTTAAAATATCAAATTCTGGACGATTACACAAAGGAGTTAAAAACTATGGTGTATCTAGGGGAAAACACAAAAGGATGGGAAGGAATTTATGTGGTATTTGTGCAACTATCATACAAGCTTTCAAAGGATTTCCATTGTCATTCAAGATTAGTTGAGCATAAGTTAATGGACTCTTAAAGTATTACCCAAAGCTTATTATGATAGACTATAGCAGCCTCTTTTTAAAATGTTTTTAATAATATCAACTACAAGGTCCCTGAAGACATGATATTTCTAGGCTTAGTATTTCTTCATCAAATATTAAAATAGGTCAAACAATTTGGTTTCAGTTCCTTTTCTGTTCATGCTCCTGCTGTAGTGTGCATACCAAGTAGAGTGCATTATGTAGATTTACCAACTGTTGAGTTCTCTGCTTTGTTTCATTATGTTGTTTATTTTGCAATTTGTACTGAGAGTGGAAGAGCTACAATTACACACCAAGGAATCCTGATATTTGCTAATTCCATGAAGTTAAGGTCATTTTCTGTAGCAATTGGAGAATAAATTATCAGAATTCAATCTTGCAGATGCAGATAATCCATAAAGAAAAGATGGAGATGAGAACAAATGACTCAACAAGGTTTTCAGTTACATGATTAAACTACTAATATCTTACAGTATGAATAGCAATATATCTCTGTGGATCAAAATGTGTTTCCCAGGAAATATTTGCATTTGTCAATCAGAATTTGGCTAAATTAAGGCTCAAAATTTTATAGTTAGAGGCAAGTTGTCAAAGACAATCCCCAAAAGGCAAGTATTCCTTCCTTCACTTTCCAACTGAACAATTTTTCATACCCCTTGTTTTATTTCTGGGCAGAAACAGGGATGAAGCATGTTTAAATCTTGATTCCATCAATCAGCATTAAGTTATGTGCAAAGTTTTACAAATACTAGATAAGAATAAGACCACACAGGTCCATCTTAGAAACTTAGCTTTTGTTGAGGATAAAGGAACGGGACCCTTCAGACTGCTTTTATTTAAAAACTGAGTGTATGAAGCAGTGCACAGAAAAGAAATGGGTAGGTATTTAGAATAGAATAGAAATCTTTTGATGTTTCGCAAGTAAAGATGAACACATCTTTTAGATATAGAATGTGGCATGATAAAAGGATTCTTAGAGCATGAATTGCAGGGAAGACATGAAAGTGTGTGTCCTCATATTTGTAGTTCACCAGTAACATTGTTCAATGTCTTCTAATACCTTGGGTTATAGAGTAGCAAAGCGCTACTGTTCATATCATCAAAAGCAAGATGTGGCAGCAGAGCTGCTGCTGTATAGTACACATGGATAAGGGATAGTTTGTCATGCTTGGTTTTTATTTTAAGCAATCTAATATCTAGCCACTTAACAACTTTGGAGGCTGAGTCTTATGTTTTGAAGAGTGTTGCAGGGTTTTTACAGAGCAATGTCCTTGATACGGGAGCAGGATCCATGAGAGAGTATGTCAAGTATGGTTTGGAGTCAGCAGGCTAAAATTATCCATGAATCTTTGATTCAATTTTGATGCCAGAGACAATCTTTGTTCTGAAATTTATCACAAAGACTGTCAAGTCCTTGTCAAGTAAAAGTAAAATCATGTGTTTCAGTGAGCCCATTTACCAATACTGGCATATCATTATCTTGGTTTACCTTTCTTCTGTGTATTTGGTTATGTTTCTGGCAAATTAAGATGCTTATCATTATGATTTCAAAGATGCCTTATTGGTAATTATATATTTCAAGTTGAGCTGCCAGCTATTCTGATGAAATTTCTGCGTATCACTTTGAGCAAACTTTGATTTATTTATTTTAGTAGATCACTGAGGAATAAACATCATGATTATCCTCTTGTCATTCAAATAAATCTCAGATTTATTTCCATGCCAAGTACTGTGAGACAAAATAACACTAATTTTCTGAATGGTGACTTTGACCAGCAAAATAAAAGATCCATTGCTTAGGAAAAGGCTTGATCCAACATCCCTGCAAGTTACTGCAATGTGTCTTTTGACTTGCAGATTTTGGATCATGGTGTGAATGTGCAGATTCAAGGACCCAACAGTAACAACAACTTTGTGTCTTTTTACTGCCTGCCTTTTTGCATCTTGCTTGCAATTTGTGGTCAGAATTACGTATCAAGAGCTTTTGTGGAAGGATTATAGATTCTCATATATGTGAAGTATTTTTCAAGTTCCTGTTGACTCTAAAATAATTAATGACTTTAAGATAGAAAAGTGAATAATCTGAATACTAATAGCTGCAACTTCATTTTTAAATCAAATTCTAAATATTAGAAAATTGCAAAACTACTTATGCAAATGAAATTGCCCCATGTCAGTGTCTATGTTAATCCTACTCAATTATGTTATAAAACATATACATTTATCGAGTTTAGATAAATGTGTGAAATTCTTCAAAGGCTTTGTGTAATTGCTTCTAGATTTGCCATCAGCTGTACTTGTCTTTGTGATTGTATCAGTACTTGGTAGGTTTTCATGTTGTAATTCTATGTTAATTGTTTGTGATTGTATCTATGAGGTTTTTATGCAGTAACTTTGAATAGCAATTGTCTGATTGTACCTTTGATGAAAGTTTTAATGTTATTTTTACCCGGAATGTACTTACTAACAAGCAGTTCACATAAACCAATATAAACTAGAAGGAAAATTATATAAATAAAATTGTAGGCATTTTCACAAAGGTAATACATTGTGAATTATAAGGGTAAGTATTTTAGTAATTTATAATTTTGCACTTCAGTTTATTCTGACAAAGAAGAAATGATTGAGAGAGGCTGGAACTATTGTATGACTCAGAAGCTTTGAGGGTTTTCACAATCTCTCCTTGTTCCTCTGTGCGAATTCCCATATGCTCTCTAGCTAATTATATCAACTTTTACAAGATACTCGGGCCATTGTCATTTTTTTCAATGCAAAAACACAGCATAAGAGCAGGCGTTTTCCTGGGTACCATCCAGTGGCAGGACTTTGGTGTCAGTGGACACCAGGCACCCTCTGCTCTTGTTAACTGGTCCCAGGAGAGCCTTGCTATAAGCCTGTTCCATTCCAGTAATTTTGGTAGTGAATATTCGGAATGATTTTTGTTGCCAAAACATGTCAAGGCTCTCAGTACAGCCCTGGAGCCACGAGGTGTTTCCAAGATCATATATAAGTATGGTCTGACTGCAAATAAGGACAAATTGTAGGCATATCCCATAAATTCTAGTGCATGACATACACTTTCAACCAAGCACTCACATATGGAAGACAAAAGCTTGTTTACTGTCAGTAGTAGTAGTTTTAGAAATAGATTTTTCTGTTTGCTTATTTAGGAACTGGTTTTCTGTGATTTCCATTTCCATGGCTGCTCCATCTAGAAAAAGAAGTAGGTTTTGAAAAACTCTTAAATCATCAGTCCAAAAGAAATTTAATGTTCTTGGATTATACTTTACTTTATTCAACACCCCCCTCCCCCAATATATATATTTAGCTTGTTTGCTTTGAGTAGATACACTGTCTGTAGCTAGTCTGTCTTTTCTGTTTCATCATTCAGGGCTGGTGGTAGGGAATTCTCAAATTGACTTTTTTACTACAGTATTTTTATGTTTTATTTTTGATATTTTTCTTACTTGTCTCTATTTCAGATGGGGAAAATTGAATAAACATTCTACACTCAGCACATTTTCTTAATAGGTTGCTACCACTTTATTCAGATAATGTGATGAAAGATTCTCCTTCCCCTTAGAGATAATTCATTCAGTTCTGACATTGCTTGTGTTTCTAAAAATGATTGGATTCATTTTTCACAGATAGCATTTTTTTTCTGTTCTTCTGTGTTTTTGCCCCAAACACCTTAACAGTAAATGATAAAGGTAGAGGCCCCAGCCAAAGCCAGATGTAGTAATTCAGTGGCTAGAATTGAATAATAAACCTAAAAAAAAAAAAGATCTATAAGCTGTTTGTGTTAGCAAATGCTGTAGTAGTGAACCATGAATAGGTGAGCAGGAAAGACCAGATGCACTATTTAAATTGATTAGGTGGGCCATTTAACTATTGTTAGGAGTGATTGCAATTAATTTAATTGAATCTCTTCTTTTGGCAGTGATCCCAAAAGGCAGACATTCAATTGCCCAGAATGCCTGTGGTGGACAAACAATTTCAGGCTAAATATAATAGACTTCTAATGGATTCTGTGTTTTCCTTAAATGTGGACTACACGTATTTTTTTAAAGGTAGGAACAATTTGAAAGCACTGATTCTATTGTTTTTGTCTAAGCTTTGGAGTTCTCTAGGGTTGCCTGAGAGAGTGGGCATGAAAACTAAGATGGCATATAAGGAAAGATGTGCCACCTTGGCAGGGAAAATACCAGGACTTAGTTAAAGTAACAAGCCAGGCTCTTCTACAGTAAGTCCTGCTTGAATAGAAATATCTCAAAAGACTTAATCAAAGATGTCAGTTTTTGTAGCTCTCCAGAGTCTGTAATTACCTCAAACCACTGGATCTTGTGAAGCTTAGCATCATGATGAATTAGAACACAGTTCCCACATTTCATGGATGTCCAGAGTCTGGTCAAAGGGAGGGAATTAAATATTTGTGCCTAAGAGTCTTTTAAGAGAGAAGTGAATGCAGAGGTTAAATCTATGCTTTCTGAGTTGTGTATTTCTTTAACACTGAAGAAGTTAAAAAACATCAACACCTCAAATCTCTACACCTCATACACCTGGAAGGGATTCTGGAGTCTCCTTCAGACTTCATGAGATCATTAAGTACCATCTGTGTGGGGCTGTGTCCCTTCCCTGATGCTCTGTAGCCGTGACATTGGGCTGTGGGAGTTTTAACAAATCAAATAAGACTCAAAAGAATGAGCACCAGGAGGAAACCACCAGTGAGTCATGGAGGTTTGTGTGCTGTTGTGCTGCCTTCTAGAAAAAGAGAATTCTGAGTTTTGGTCTATTTTCAAAATAGACCAATTCTGAGTTTTGGTCTATTTTAAAAATCTGTGTTTTACATTCTTCTAGCAGACCGGATCAGAAAACCTTCTACAGAAGCAATAGGTATTTGTACATTCTGAGCAGGAGGGATCAATTGCTTGCTACCCCTACATGGTGGGTTGCCCACCTTGTTATATAGCAAAACATTCTCATTACAGGTTTTGAACTTTGTGTGGCTGAGGAAGGAACAAAATCAGTGTGTCCATTCATCTAAGATACCTTTAATCGTGTGACTGCTATGCAAAAATATGTGAGGTTTCAAAAAATTATTAACAATAATAATAGCTTTGCTTCCTTTCAGATCACTAAACCAACACACATTTTTTTGCTGTAGTAAGCAGATAAGGGATTGGTGTTTTCCATCTGAACAATTTTGAAACGTTTATTCTCCTTTGCCTAATTGAAAGAGTCCTGAAATTGAACCAATATGCCATGCACATCATTTCTGTGAGAAGAATATTTCATGTCCACTTGTTTAAAGATACAAACTCCAGAGAAGTTTGTATCGTGTCAGGTAAAATCCAGGAGATCAGCAAAAGGTTTTTTCATGCTCTGTTATGTACAGGAGCCCAAGCCTCCTGTGGTGTTCTGCACTCATAAATCTCAATGTGCTCCTTGGAAAGGGGGCAATTTCAAACCTGAGGGGAACAGCTTCTCCTTTAAACTTCACAGCTGGCTGTGCTAGAAAACCCATGTTCAAACCAAAAATAAGCATCTGCTTGAAGGGTGTATATGTGACTGCTAACGAAAAAAAGGAAAGGAAAATGTAGGTTAAAAGCTAAGCTAGTTTGAGACTCAGTATGGGATTTGTTTATCTACATCTGACAGACTTTTTACAGACAGTTCTTCATCAAATAATAAACCCTTACAAGAAAACTCTGTCCTAAATATTAATGTTTGCTTTCAATTGTTTGTAGTCATTTACCAAGAATAACAAAAAAATTTGGCCATTTTAAGCAGCAATAGTAAATTATATATATCACAGATTCATAGAATCATCTATGTTCACTGACACTTGATTACTTTATACTAATTGCTTTAGTAAGTACCAATTATATCCCTAAATTGTTTTCTGAATGTTAATATACAAGCTACATTCCTAATTTTCCTACATATTTTGTAGTTAGAAAATGAAGCAGCAAGATTTCTCTTTCATACCTATTAGTCATCATTACATTCTCTAGTAAAATGTTATTTCAATGTAATGATATTTGCAAACACATTGAGACTGTAGTTTCCAACATACATGTTAAATGTTAACCCATTATATTACACAAGGTAGAATCAATGTGGCACAAAACCATGAAGGAAAGAAACCATCAGAAGAAGTTATGAGCAGAATGTGTTTTATACATTTTTCTGTATATAACTTTGGCTGACTAATTAATGGAAGTATAAAGGGTTTATAATGACCTTAACTATTGATATGGCCTAATTAAGCTCTGGTGCCATTTAGTGATTCCTCAGAATAGAAATGATCTCAGTAGTGTTAATAAAACTGTTGGTTGGCTTTGTGTGCTGAAGAGTAATATTTTGCTGAAACTAAAAGCCTTGAAGGGATATGACAAATCCAGGGAAAATTTAAGAAATATAAAAAAAAAAAAGGGTTTTGAATTGGCACTTGGAAATTAAATGGCAGTCTTCATTTAGTCTTGCATGGAGCTTTGCTTAAGTTTATCTAAAAATAAATCAAACAAAACCCAATATTTATGTCAAAATGTTGATATGAAATTACAATGATGTACTTCTCATGCCCATCTTCTATTTAACTTCAAGTACTAAAATTCCCAATGTCTCCCTTGACTGTTTTGGAAAAAAGTATACATGTTTAACATCCACAAGCAGATAAAATGAACAATATTTAGTTTATGCAAGTGTTAAAATACATATTTTATATATATATATGTACATATAAAATAAATGTATTTTTAATAAATATATTTTTAATACATTTTAAAAATGTATTTTAAATAAATGTATTTTTAATTAAAATACTTATAAAAATACATGTATATGTCAAAATGTTGATATGAAATTACAATGATGGACTTCTCATGCCCATCTTCTATTTAACTTCAAGTACTAAAATTCCCAGTGTCTCCCTTGATTGTTTTGGAAAAAACTATACATGTTTAACATCCACAAGTAGATAAAATGAACAATCTTTAGCTTATGCAAGTATTAAAAATACATATAATATATATGTACATATAAAATACATATATTTTAATACATTAAAATATTTTTAATAAATGTATTTTTAATTAAAATACATATAAAAATACATATATACATATAAAATAAATATATATATATGACAATAACTTGTACCTCTTCTGCCCATGATGAGGCAGATGAGGCTAGCTGTAAGTGAATTTGTTTGCACTCCCATAGGAGTCTAGCTGCAGTAGGATTGAACCCTATGTGAATTAATTTATCCTGCTTTCAGGCTGCTTGGCAGCTTTTGGCACTTCTGCTCCTGTATTTATGGCTGGCCTGAGGATGTACACGCTGCATGACAGTGTGCAGCACAGGCATATATTCTTATTCAGTGTTTAAGCATGGGGGAAGTTGTTACTCTGAGTTGTCAGCTGGTTATTTCTTGGAGAAGATGCCATGGGGTTTGCATGCTGTGGAATTTACAGTACTATTTAAAATACTGTGTGATTTTTCTAGATTAAAGGACCCTGTCAGGTAAAATACAGACCACATTTTGAATTTTGTCTTCCTTCTATTCTTAATGTGTTTTGAATTAAAATGTTTGAATTTGTGTTCCATTTGAATTACTTTGTCTGCTGCCACACTTTGCTTTTGTGCTAATCTCTGGTCCTTTGCTGGTAAAAATTTGACTTCTCTTTAAGTGACTGTGTTTTAAATTTCTGAATAAACAGTTAACATAAAAACTTATGCTAATTGTTTGACAGGAAAAATGTAAATTCACTTCCAAATATTCCCTTCAGAAAGTCACATTTAATTTTCTTTTTTTCAAAGAAAATGTGACATTACAACTCAATACAACTGTAAAGTCTTGTAGTGTGTTTTTATTGGTAATTTTTTTTTTTTTACAGTGAGGATACCTAAACTGCCAATCAGAACTGAGGCAGCAATGCTAGTAGATTCAAAGACTTTGATGACTTGTTTCCAGCCCATGGAGAATGCATGAAACAAGTGAAGTACTAAACATCAGATATGTGCTAAAGGGATTGATTATTCAGACAGCCTATGTATGCTCATAAGTGGTATTAAATTGTGAAGAGAAGAAAAAATAACCTTCCTTATGTACACACACACCTTCAGAACAAGATATGATAGTAAGAACAAAGGTATATTTTAAGGTTCTCTTACCTGAGCTGGGGATCTCATAGAATTTGTATATTTAAGACTTGCAAAGGGATCTGAAAGAGAGTTTAACATGCTGTTATCTCTCCTTGAACAGCACAACTTGTTTCTAGAGATGGTCCAGTCACATCAGCTTTACACTATAGCCAGGTGGATTAGCTGTGCTAGAGTAAAGTTTTAGAGTCAGCCTGGATAAATCCATGGAGCTGCACTGCAGACTAACTTATGCTGCCGTTGTATTTAGTAAAGAACTTAGGAAAATATTAATGGGGAATATTCCATGTTGTATTTGTAGCAGAATGGAGATTCTTCAAACTGCTTCATATCCCTTTTGTGCTGAATAACTCCAATACCTGAAGTGGATTCCAAGTGGATTCCAATGGCAATTAAGTACAAAGACCCCTCTCCTTCCATTTTAAAGAAACCATGGGATGTCTTGGGTCTGTGCTAACTTGTCTTAATACATCTTATACTACTGAGAAGTCCTTTTCTGATTTTTCTTTGGCTTGTCTTTGAAGCTGCTAAATCAGGCACCATTGGAGAAATAATATCTTTTCCATTGTTTCCAAAAGATGGAGTAACTGAAAATTAACAGAATGGAAGGGAGAAAAACTATATATATACTCAAAGAAAAAAAAAATCAACAAAGTCTAAAATTAAAATGTAATGAAGCAGATTTGATATAGTACATAGCAAGCTAGAGCAAAATGGAATGCTACTAAAACTGGGTATTACTTTCCTTAGGAAAAAGAGAATCTGTTTTGAATTCTATGATCAACCTGGCAAAAGTATTACTTGTCATTATGTTAAAAATAATAACAAGCTTACTGCAAGACAACAGTGCAGCAAGTGGCGATTCTTGCTCACTTTCTCATGGGAGAGATGATCTGTTTGGTAAGCTGGGCATTGAATAAGGTCTGTGATGCATCCTGCTATTTTTTGTCTTTGTGATCTTGAGTGTGTTATTCCTCTGCTGCTCTTCCTACTTGTTTTTATGTCTCAGTTACAGAGGTAGTAAACTCGTGGGAACAGTGCCTGTCTCTTCTTTTCTGGAAAGCTAAGCAACACGCGTGGTTTGTTCTCTGTCTCTGTCAACTCAAATTTCAAAATCCTGGCCTGACTTGCCTCTCTGCAAACCTATTTATGCTTTCCCAACTTTTTGTGATCCTGCCTGTTCCTCCATCTGCTCTCCCCTGCTTCCAGATCTGCAGGGCTATTAGAAGACCACATTCCTGATCTCAGGCAAAGCTGTCATTCTGCACTACTCTGGCTTGTGTACTGGCAAAGTCCCTCGCTGTTTCAAGCACATGTTTCGATGACTCTCTTCAACACATATTTGTTTCCAGAGCTGAATAAGGCAGATCTTTTCTCAGTCACATACATCAACAAGAAATCTGTGAAAGGAAACCTGTAAAGAAGTCTGTAAAGAAAACCACTCAGGTCTGGCCAGTCTTCTTCTAGTTTTCCCAAAGTGAATATTTTATGCTTAAATTGTAAAGCTGCACTGATTTATGACAGCTCTGGAACAGGACAACCCATTTCTAAGGAAATTTTAAATTACTTTAAAATTAAATAATGTTTAATTAAGAGTGAGGCATTCAAATATTTTTAAATTCAATCAGACTCTAACATTTCTATTGCATCACAAAATTACAGAGATGCTAAGAATTTCTAACAAATTCTGTAGGATTTTTACTTGAAGGGAAGAGTAAATTTGCCTTTCTTACAAAACACCATCTGAAAAAAGATGATTTATAAGAAAAGCTTGATTTCCTAATTGAAAATAATCAATCTATAAACTTATCTTCAATGATTTTATTGCCTAATTCTGTTTCTGAATGAATGTTAAAATATTATTTAAAACTCACAACAGATATTAGCTCTGCCTTTGAAAAAAAAAAAAAAAAAGCTTTTTCAAAGGAAATTTTGGATTGAATAACTTTTTAAAATGAGGCCTATAATATCTTTACTGTATCCCATATCTTCCCCAACAATCAATTAAAATAGAATATAAACTAGGGGGTTTTGTTTGTTTATTTGTTTGGGAAAAAGAAGAAGTTTTCTGCTGGAATTAAAGGTAGATTAATAGTAAGAGTCACAGAAGACCCAGGGACATTATTCACATGAGGCCTCCTCATAAATGCTGGTAGTAGACAACTTATTCCAAGGGATTTATATAAATGGGATGTCATATGCAGCAAGGAATAAAACACATACTTAATGTGGTTAAAAGCACTGAAATAAATGGAGAGAGGATTAGATCAGGCTTGCAATTGCTTTTGTCTGACAATGGCTAATTTTGCAAAGTACTTGGGGAAAACAGGATTGGATCATAAGGATTTAAACCATCTACAGTTAAATGATTGCAAACAGACCTTCCTAGTGTCAGTAACTTTTAAAGGATTGATTTATTTAATTGACATATGTATACCTATTCATAAATTCACAGATACATGAATGATTAAAAACTGAAAATACAGCCAAGACAAAATTATGGGCTCATATCATTCACTTAAATGATATGAGCTAAATTCCTTTGAAAAAAATATAAAAAAAATCTGATTTCTAGAACACTTTTAAAAAACATCTTCTGAGATAACGTAAGTGGGTTTATTTTCCCTGAGAAAATGTAGCCAAGTATTTCTCAGTGAAGCTGAGAGGTAGAAAAAGCTTTAGCTAATAATGTTGCTCGCTGCAGAGAGCTCTTGAATTCTAGATGTGATTTTAAAACTAAGTTTCAGAAGCTGATTAAGGACCAGAATCCCTGACTGAGTTTCTGATTAACATTTTGAACATGGAGTGAAATATTCAGTCTCTGCATAATTATAAAATATAGACATCAAAGAACAAAAATGCCTTTGAGTGATCTATTCTATCTCTTTGTAAAAGCAAGATTATATTTTTAAGCTGGCAGTTACAAGAGTTTTTCCAAATGTAATTTTGGTGGTTCCCACTGATAGAATGTAAACTGTTTCTCTTGGAAAAATATCTCACGACCTAACGTGTCTTTCTGAAAATTTTGCTGTTGCATTGACATCCACAAATCCTTCTCCCTTTCCATCTCATGTGATGTCTTATTACACTTACTGTTTGTCTTTACATTCCTATTAAAATATTAAGAGTGGAAAAAGAAAAGGCCTAAAAACATATAGAGTTTAAAAATATTTTAAAAGCCCAAACCTGCATACAAAAAATGCATTACATTTTTAGAAAATTATTTACTCATAGGATGGGACATATTACATTAGTTGTGTAATAATTTCCTTATATTTAATGAAAGCACTTCCTTTCCTTCCTTTCCTTCCTTTCCTTCCTTTCCTTCCTTTCCTTCCTTTCCTTCCCTCCCCATTCAAATCAGGGATCAAATTTAAGTTATCACATATCTAGACTCATGTGAAAAATGTGTCCAATTGTGAGATTTTCTCCTGCTCTGAAATCTCTTCTAAATATTCTGTTAATCAATTTTTGATCCTTCTTGAATTTAAGTGTGTTGAGGAACTGGTCCTTACATAGTGAATAAAGAATAATTCTTAATTATGCAATATTACCATTTTGTTTATGTAAAGCAAAAAAATGCATATTCTCGCTTAAGTAATTACATTTGGCTATATGGATTTCCCCTGGAGTTTAGTAAGTGTATTATTCTCTCCCAACTGCCTTAATGTAATGTATGAAGCCACACAATGTAAAAAGAAGCCAAACATATATCCACAGAAATATTTTTTAACACAGCCATACACTTTATATTGATTTTTACTTTTGCGTTTTATTAACCATGCAATGATTGCTTCAGCCATGATCTGATTGGCTTGCATATTTAGGTGTAATAATCAATGCATATACTATTGGTGTATACATTTCTGGTTTTATTCTGATCTGTCATACAGTTTTGAGAGACCTCTTTTATCACATGCCCTCATATTCTTTGATATGCTTCCAGTTGTCCCTTCATTCTGCACTGAATTTGCTTTTTGTTTGGAAATTCAATAGAGAGTACACTATGAAAACTTCATACCTTGCTATGTTCACAAGATGTTAAAGAGAATTAGACCTGCAGTTTTTGTCACATAGAAGCTGTTGCAAATCTTGTTATGGGACTCCTGATGTGCAGACTCCCAGCTATTTTCTCAGACATTAGTTTTGCCACTTATTTTTGATCTGCCAACATCAAGATTTTCTTAGCAGTCTTCTCAAAAAGAAAACTGAAGATATAAATATCAACTGTTCTCACCATATTCTTTTAACAAAGAGGTTCCATAAAGTCTGGCATTTGGCTGTATTTTGTTTTTCATTCACTGTAGGTGGTTGTGTAAATTTGTTGACAAAGCCAGGTTAAAGTGAGATCCTTTGAATGCACCTTGAAAAAGTCAGTTTCTTTCCAGTGTTTCTGTTGCTTTTCAGTAGTGCCAGTGGTCTCTGAGAACATGATGTGAAAAACAGCCCAAAATACAAGTGAGTGGGTGTGTCCAGAATAAACTTATACAAAACTTGAATTGTTTAGGGAAGCTGACATGCATTAAACATGCAGACTTTTTAGTGCTTCTCAGAAAGCATTGATTATATTTCATGAGACAATGACTGTATTAATTAGACACAGGAGTACTGACAGCACTATAAAATTAACAGGCATGTAGACATGTTCCATGTGCAGTTTACTTGGTGTTGATACCAATACAGCATTCCTCCTGGAAAAAGTGAGCTTGGAAGGTATATACTTTACATAGCTATAATCACAGAAGCTCCCATTTCCCTCTGCTCTGCCTGGAAGCCATACAGTTGTTAATAGACAGTAGGGAATTCTGCAGCATTAAACACAAAAAGCTCTTTCAAGAGGAAAGAGACAAACACCAGTAAGTTCTGTTTCACTTCCATGCACAAGTGCAGTCACTTGAAGGTAGAATCTGCTCTCCATATCAGTGACTAAAAAGACACTTCATTTTCTAATAATTAATGTCATTTCCGTAGGCTCCAATATAAATTCATCATAAGAGCAGCTCCATCTTAAGCAGGTGACAGTCATCCAAATTAATTGGAGAATTTTCAGTGATATGAGATTTTCTAAAATTTAAATGAGAGATGTGAAGTCTTTCAAATCAGGGGAAACAAATGCATATCATTGAGGTATAGACTGCTGGACTTATCACTCTAGAGAAAACTTACATCAGCTCCAGATGATTATCTTCTTCTTGCTTGTATGGGAAAGAGTGATGGCATTTTGGAAGCATGGGCAATTTTATCTAAATTATGGAGGATATTTTTTATAGTCTTTATTTCCCTAATCATAATGACAGTAGGGTTCCCTCATTCTGCTCATTGGGGAGTAAATGGAAACAACAATCCAAATGCTATTAAAACTCTTATATTTCTTCATTCCTTGCATAATAATCTGTTATGGATGTGAAAAATAAGACCTATTGATCTGACTGAGTTCACAGAAATTTTCCTAACATAATAATTCATTTCTTGAAGCACTTAGATTCAATCTAGGAAAACAATGCCATTCTTTGCAAATATTGCAAGATGACACAGGCAAAATATTTCCTATCCCAGTTTCAGCAGTAAGCAGCAGGTAGGCTGCTTCTGCTATAAGCATATGTAGTTTCTAACCAACAATGACAAGCCATTTTCACAAGTAACATCACAGTTAGTATTTGCTAGAACCTTGATGTATTAAACTTCAGCTTTGCTGTATCTATGATCTGTTACGGAATTTTGGAGATTGGACAAAGGCATTTGTCTGAAAATAAGGGTGAAAATAGTTCATTCTTATATACTATGGAGCTGCATTTTCAGTAGGTATGCTTTGCATTGCTGCTTGTTTTGATTTGGTATGACAATGTGCAAAACAGTTAGGGATCAGAATTGCTACCTGCCTTTCTAATATCTAAATGCATATAAATATTTTGACATGGGGAACAGAGATTTTAAAATGCTAAGCACTACAGCAAAATGGATTAGCCTTTAGTAAGGGGAGCTTCAAATTGCAAGTGCCAGGGGGTTAATGGAAAGCAGTGTGTCATATTTCGTGATTTACCCTTCCACTATCTTGTCCAAAACACCTGGGTAATGTGTTGCTCATAAATTATAATTCAATAAGCATACTTTGAGTTTCAATCCTTATTCTTTTCGAAAGTTTCAAATAAACTGTACAGAAATTCTGGCTATGTGGGAAAGTGTTCTGCTTTGGTTAGTGCTATAGCAATGTCCCATGGGCAGAATGAATGTAAGGTAGAATTGATCAGCCTTTTTGATAATTTCAGAGTAGTCAAAGATCTAGAGATACCCTAACATTTTCCTAATGGACTTGTGGAACCAAATGTACTAATTTTAAATTATTTTAAAATATTCATCTCTTTTAGTTTGCTGGGAACACAGAAACATTTTGTGTGAGACTAAGTTTGAAAAATATGGTAGCTTTATTATTTCCATAAACAGAGTTTACACATGTGTGACATAATACCTTGGTGATGTACTCTTATTTTGGATTTCATCCTCTCTTCCTGACACTTTCTGATAGCAGACAAGCCATGGAAGATGACTGGCTTGCAAAGGATTTACCATACCTCCTGTTAGCTTTGCAGATGGCAGTGGATGCTGTGCTGCCAGGGCTGAAACACCTCAGCCACAGCAGCACATTTATGCCTTGTAAAACTAGGATATGATGAACTGGAATCAAATTGTTAAAATACTTTTTTATATCTTAAGAAATGTTTATTAGCTTCCCCCAGCTCTTGGGCAGAGGCAAAGCTCTCTGTCCCTGACCAATGTACCAAATATCAAGGATTTCTAAGGACCCCATAATTTATAATGGATAATCAGATTCTGCTTTATGTCAGCTAATGATACTATTTTCATGTCCTGGTTCCAGACAAGATAGGGTTAATTTTTTGCAGTAGGCCAGAAGGTGGATAGCTAGGACAAGCAGGTTATTTTATACCACCTCATGTCATTGTTGGGGGCAGGGAAAAGGGAATCTCTTCGGGGGAGAAGGGGTTCCTGCTGGACAAGAAAAGGTAGTGGAGGGAGCTGTCCAGTGTTTTCTGTTATCAGGGAGCTTTTCTCTGTGAATAATTTATTTTCTTATACATTTTGTTATTAATATTGTAGCTGTTACTGTCTGTTTTCTTATCTCATTGCTGTTTCCAGTAAATTGCTCCTATCTCAATTCATGGTCTTTGGTGCCTCTGACTGGAGGGAGAAGAGGAAGTGGTTCATGGTTTTAGTGGGAGTACTGTATCAGAGAATACAATTTCTAAACCATCACATCTCCCCATCTTGTTCCCCAGGAATTTTTCTGCCTCTCCACTCATCCCATTTCCCTCAGCCTTTGCTAGTGCCCCTTTGCCACTCAATAGAGTGGTGGTTTTTTTTCAGCTATAACACCAAAGAAGGTCTAGGAAATAGAGCAAGGGAATGTTTGATCTACGTAAGTTCTCAAGATCATATTCCCAGGAACATTCTTGCCAGAGAGACAGATGGTGTTGCTACCACCAAGTGTCTTGTAAATTGTTGAAGAATTACTCTGAGTGAGATTACTTGCATTTTCATCTTCACATACCGTGTTACTCATATCCTGTAATGGGAGATTTTTATCTGGCTGTTTGGTATTAGATATAGCACAGAAAATTTATATATATATTTCTAACTGCTTTTCCACTTTCTTGTATTTTGATTGATTTTTAAAATCAATCAATTCACTGTTTTACTTTCTGATCTTTTCATTCTGCTCCTTTCTAAAATTAGTATCAGGATATTTTTCTTTGATGCTGCACTTTCTACTCTTTCTCAATTTCCTCTGTAGGTCTTCCAAGAAAAAAAGAAATCCAACTATTTTTCTGATGATGAATTTACTAGATCTGCTCTGCCTTTTCAAAGAGCCTTGTATTGAATGTACCTCTCAAAAGAAATGCCAAACAAACAGAGTTTTTCAAAGTGAATTTAATAGACACAAAGAATGCTGACAGTCTCAGTACCAAAGAAATTAATGGGATTTTGGTCAATAATTTTCTATAACGACACTATTTTGTGCTGGTAAACAAGAAGTTCTGATGCAATAACCATCAGTGGATGAAGTTGCATTGTGTTCAAAAGGAAACAGCAGCTCAAAGCTTCAGCTACTGCTCACAAAAATATCTAAATCCAAAGGTTTTGTTTTACCATGGAATTTTTGTTTCAAAATGTTCCTTATTTTTGTAATTTTTTTTAAATACAAAGGCTATGTTGATTATATTTCTGTTATTTTCCCCCCCTAGTTATTTATCATATTGGGAAATAAAATGTTATCAATGCATTGCAATGTGACAGCATCCATATCACTATATTAACTCTTGAACAGTTTTATCTTGCATTCTGATTCTTCTGCTGACATGTTTTCTCTGTTATGTATCACTTTGAGAACTCTGCAGCTCAGTTATACATAAAGCTTGCTAAGCTAAGAGAAAAGGATAAAACCTGAGAACATATCAGCCACATCTTGAAAGGAAAACGAGAATGCCCTCAGGATCAGTCCCTTTAATCTATTATATGTAGTAATTTGAAATTGCATAGAATCATAACTTTAGTTAATTTATTAAATTTAAATGTGTCATATAATGACTGGGCCTTAATTCTTCCTCAGTATCTCATAGTGAACCCTTCCCTGAATAGTTATTGCATACCAGTTTGGCACCCATTGGCTGTAAATTTCCACCATTAGCTATAGAATAAGACTTCACTCATCAAAAAGATTTCCCATGACAATTTTTCTGGTTAAATTGAGAGATAAATCCTTTATGTTGATGTGGAAAGTGAGAACATATCACCCTATTGACCAATACATGGTGAAGATACTTAACTGCAGCAGGGAGTCAGCCTTGATAAGGGAGCAGATAGCAGTATGTACTCCAGGTAATTAAAGATCTTAAACACAACTAGACTGGATTTTGCATTTTTTCTACTTTTAGTAGAAATTAAGTTTCTCCGCTGTTTAGCTTATAGGAGCTCATAGATAATATTTCATCTTAGCCTTTACTCTTTCTGTTATATTTACATTAATGGTACTGAAAACTTTATCAGACATTGTTCAAACCCCTTATATAATATTATCTGTATTATATATATAATATTTATCAAAACATAGCATTTTTTTCTCAGTTATCCTGAGCATTTTGGTAGACCAATTAACTCTAGTATTTCGGTTTTATTTTCTTTTTAACTTCATATTCTTTTATTTTTTTCTTTTGTTTCATCTTTTTTTCTGTGCCTCTGGAACGGTTTATTACATACAATTTAAAATGCGTACTACATTTACTTTGTGATATACAACAGCTTTTATTTAGCTTCTTATACCTTACTACATTTGTTTTGATGCTACATAAGAAATCCTTGTTTATTTCTTTTTAAAGCACTTTTGAAGATTTTTCTTACACTTCGTGGGATATCAAAGAATTTTAAAATAAAAGCAACAGATCTCATACTTCACTTTTTTTTTTTTTCCCCCCCAAAATTCTGGCCATCCTGATGAATTTTAAAATAAAAGCAACAGATCTCATACTTCACTTTTTTTTTTTTCCCCCAAAATTCTGGCCATCCTGAGGTTACCTTTTAAAGAATGGTGAATAGATTGAGGCTATGATTGAGAAGTTTTCATCCTTACCCTCTGGAGATATACAGAACTCACCAGATCACTCTGATCTTTTTCAGAAGTATTGGAGAAAAGTAAATTTTTGTAATACAATTTCTGGTCCTACAGAGACATACATAATTCAGTACTCAGAGGAAAAAGGTGGTGACCGCAGCTTTTTTTAGAGCTGCTGAGGAACAAGAAACACACCAAGATAACTTTTTGAACTTCAGTGTTAAAAGCAAAAGCATCTACTGCATATTGTGCTTACAATTTTTTTATATTTCCTTTTTTTAACAAATTGTACTTCCACATTCTTAATGAATAGTAGGTCACTGACTAGATGGAAACCCTTTGGTTTTTGAAGCCTCAAGAAACCTGTGAAAAAAGAGGCCAGCTACCATCCCTCCAGAAAGGACAGGGCTGTGCTCTGTCCTCATCATCTTCCTCATGTACTCTGCAGTGTTCAGGGAAAAAATGTACATTAAAAGAAGCTGTGAATTTAAGGCTTAAAACCAGCATTTCATATAGACATTTCTCAATGTCTTGAACTGTTATGTGCTTAGTTTTATCCAGTTGATTTAGGGCTTTTTGGAACCACTGCCTTGGATATCTGAGGAAAGACACTTCCCGAACAGCACAGACATCTGAGGCTGGACTCAATGTTCAACAGCAGCCCTAAGCTGATGTGACTGACAGAGATCAGTTGGCTTAAGATAATATGAATAATATTTTTAAGTAAAAGCTGATGTTTTCATGAGATCATGTGAGGCCTGTGTTTAAAGCACAGAATAGATATTGTGAATAAAGTAAAACAGAAATGGAAATGGAATTGTGGAATGGTTTCCCCTGTGCTTAACAAAGAGAAAATGATAATTTGTGTAAACCACAGAAAATGTTATTACAATCATCATCTGTCATGATGATGCAAATAGTTTGTGCTGGCCACAGTATTCAGACTCATACAAAGTTATCTTGTTTCTTACATGCATTTCCCAACATGATAGAAATCTACAGTGTAGGCAGAAATTCAGAAAATGAGATGTACATTACAACCCCGTGGAGATTAAATGTATCCAGAAAAGTAATCACAGACCAGAACATTATTTATAGGTAGCTTGCCTGAGACCTTTATACAAGAAAATTACACTGTAGACAGAACAAAATTTGCTTTAAATTAGAGCTCAAAGATAAGCATGATGTCCCCGTTTTGAATGGAGGAGATGGGAAACTCTTATTGTAGTAATTCTGATCTTTTGAATTAAACACAAATGAAACCAGCACCTCAGGATTTTTACTGAGACTACTAAATTACACTCACTAGTGACAAAGATTGTGCAGTACTTGGTGGCTCTGACTGTAAGAGTTTTGAGTAGCATTGGGACTGCTGTAGTAATGAAGGACATGAAAGCGACGTTCAAAATTAGGATTTCTCATGATAAAGATGCACAGCATCTATTTAGAGGAGTCACAGTAGCATGGTTTTGTAAGTGCTTTTTTTTTTCCATATGTCACCAAATATTGCTGAGATTAAATGAAAAAGTCCCTCTTTACATACATTCAGCATCTGATCACTAGCAACGTAGGTGTCTGTCAAGACTTTTTTCCTTATAAACACAGAGCAGCCCTGCTACAGTCATTGTTATGTTAAACACAACATACCTTGTCTAGCAATGCATGTAACTACACGTTTACCTCTCAAAATTTCCGCCTCTGTTGTACAGAATCAAAGCCTCAGTGCACATTTATTCAAAACTCCTCTGAAACCATGCTGCACTGGCACCTTGATTTGGTAAAAATTTATGTATGTCAAGGCTCCAGAGCTTCCAGGCATGAATGTGTGGGTTTAGGGTTAAGTTTGCATTGCTCCTGCAGCTCACATGAAAAACCATCCTAGTGCCATTGGTAAGTACAAGACATCAATCATCTGCTTCACATGGGGGCACAGGAGTAGGCATGTGTATGTAAAGCACAAACAGCAATTCTTCCCCTTTTGAAAGTCCTAGTAAAAGTATAGCAACATCCAGTTTTAGCATCTTTTTCCACAAGGCATGGGCCATTTAGGCAAGTCACAAAATAACGATCAGAGGTCTAAAAATGGTGTGTAAAGAAATATTAGAAGAAATGAAATTGTTCATTTCAGAGAACATTTCAGGAAGGCAGAGTAACCGATTTCCAAATGTTGCCACAGAATGCATGAAAATAAAAAATAGTATTTTCCTTATGTGGGATGTTGGACATATATTAGTAATTTTGAAGAAAACAAAACATAGGTTATAAACTAAAAAAATTATAACAACAATGCAAAAATAAATTGACTAGGAAAGTTTTGGAGTCTTCTGCCATTTAAGGTAAAAAAATTATAACAACAATGCAAAAATAAATTGACTCCAAAATAAGTTTTGGAGTCTTCTGCCATTTAAGATTTCAAAAGATAAGCTAGATAGATATCCCTCTGGGGTATATGTGGGGGAATAATTATGAAATAGCAATTTGCTTCCCAAAATGATGTATAAGTTAGGAAGTAGAACTCAAGTTGAAAATCTGTGTGATTTTTGGCCAGGTTAAATTTCAGCAGATACAGCTTTGTCTGGTTGGGCTTTTAAGTGATCCTTAAACATTTAAGTTAAGTTATCCTGCTGTAATGTTTGGGGAGAGAGAGGGAGCACAGAGAACCATGGTGGCCCTAAGGGACAGGTAGGGACTGGCAATGTGGTTCAATAATTTTCTTCTTTCAAGGAAAGAAAACAGCATCAGTGAGTTTTTGGCTACAAAAAATGAGGGGCTATTGGACTAGGTTTCATCCCATGGTCTGTTGTGTTGCACTAAATAGTTTAATTAGTTGTTGCTTTGCACTGGATGATTAGAAATTTGCACAGAGTAGTCTTTAAACTGCACTGAACAGCTTATGTTATATCACGTGGTTTGTTACCCCTTTCTCCCATCACATGGCCTTTCCCTCACCCATCCCAGTACCCCCTGGTGGTCTCTCCTGGGTTACCCCTCCCCTCTCCACTCCTCACTGGTATCCATTGGCTGTGGCCCTCTTCCTCTGTCCCCATTCTCCGGGGTATAAAAGTCCCCTGCAACCAGGCAACACCCTTTTTCTCCCATGGGTTTGTCCACCTGGTGTGTCTCTTGGAATAAAGGAGAACGTTTCCCATGTGGAGAAGAGTGCTTCTCAATCTTTTACTTTCATCTATGAATTATCGTGGTGGCAAAAGTCCATAGGTAGCCAGAGTGGACCCCAACAGCCTGGCAGAAACCACAATAATTCAATGGTCACATGTAATTGTATGAACATTTTCCATTAAAAAAAAAGATACCTGAACATTTTCCATTAAAAAAAAGAAAAAAACTTTGGAACTGTGCAAGTGGAACACTCATATTGTACTTGTTTTCATTTGGGATTGTCAATAAATACAATTTTATAGAACACTGCTATTTATTACATTTTTTAAAGTAAATATTTTAAAAGTAAAATACTGGCTTATGCAGGCTGTTAAGCCTGCAAAAATTACATATTAAATTTCTTAGGTTTTGTAGGGTGCCTTTTTATTCCATATTATTAGAAAATAAATTATACCAAGAAATAAGATTGCATAAATAAGGCTTTGTTTCATTTTTAAATCTAAGCTGTTTATACCTCTAGATATGTCCACAAGTACTAATTGCAAGGACAAGACACATTATGTTTTTGGAGTAGTTTCCCAAAGCAGTTTTTCTGTAGTCTGGCCCAAAGCCAAATGGAAATTTATCAAATAGATTAAATGGTAAAACTAATGGTAGCATTTCAGACCTCAGTCTTAAATGGGATATAAAGGTTCCACAGTAAATTTGAAAGTTCATCTGTAAATGGTGACTACTTAAATAGACAGTATGCCTACAGCAGCCCTTTAATATAGCTATAATTAAGACATATGGAGGAAAATGTATATTTACCCTTTCAGCAATAATCAAATTAATATTCAGTTAACATTTTCAATAAATATCATTGGTCAGTGTCAAAGAATAAGTAACAGATAGATTTCTTCAATAAAATGATATACTAAAAGGTTGTGAGATCAGATAATCTCCACCAAATTGATATTTTTTCCCTCACATTTTAAGTCACTTCTAATTTATTGCCATTTCTTTTCTCAAGGATACCAGATATTTTTCTTCTAATTCTGGTCTGTTCTCCATCATTCCTAGGTGCAGCCATTTGATCAAATTTATTATTTGCTTTGTAGCCATATCTTTGACCATTAAATATTTCTACCAGAAAGCATAATTTCCTGTAATGTGGACGTGGACATCTTTTGGAAATGACGCACTTCATGAGTAACTCCCTCCCTCCCTCCCTCCCTCCCTGGCCCTGGACCCCATACCTCCCAAACGGAAGACTCCAGCCCTTGTTGGCCTCATCTCCTCCATTGTCCTTCCCCATTTCCAGAACTAGGTGGTACTCTTTTTTCAGTGCAGAAAATCCTGTCAGGATTCACTCCTGCAATCCAGAGAATTAAGCTTAATACTTCATGAGTATTCAGGTTACAAATTTTATCTGCCACCTATCACCTTCATCTTTACAGATTTCTTTTGCTCTCTACTTTTTTTCTCCCCATGTTTTCTGATTCTGTCTTTCTTTACTGGAACTGTATTTTTTTAGCATCTTATTTCCCTTTATTGCATCCTATTAATATTACAATTTTCCCAGCAAGTCTGGGACACTAAGCATCTTCAAACTGCATCTGATCTTAAAAAAAAAGGGAGAAAACAGAAGTGATGAAGACAAATCTGATGGATTGAAATGGCCTTAGTACCAGGATAGTGGAAATACAATGAACTGGTGAAAACTTTTGAAAGAAAATACTAAAACCATGTCTGAGTGATGATGGTATTTATCAGAAATTCTCCTTGGAACCAAGTCAGATAGTACTGAAATTAATTTTGCTCCAGTGGAAACTGGAATAGACTGTTTTCAACCTACCACAGAAAATTCATTGGAGGTTTGATGAAAAACTGTGTATACTATATTGCAATTCTTTCAGAATCTTGATAATACCTATAATACTTTCTTGTTTTATGTTATGTCAGCTATTTTTTTGTTTTATTTTTTCTAATATTTTGGAGTTTTTAGCAGTGAAAGCAAAGGATTTTTTCTACAGCAAAGTCACTGCTATTATTATAGTTGTTGACAATATTTGCACTTGGAAAACTTTATCTTGTATCTCATTTACAAGTGTGTAGTGATGTATCTTGAAATGTCTGTGATATATGGATGTACACCTGCATTATCATGTGCTGACAAATGCACTGCACATGAAATATTTATTCTCTATTATAAAGAGGTTGAATTCAAAAACTATAAATACCCCATAAACATTTCTGTGGTATTATCTCTAAGATGCTACTTTTTTAAAATGTTTTCTCTCATATGAAGCAGAATCTTAGATTTCCTTTGCTCTCTTCAATTTGTATTGTGATCTATCATTTATATTTTGTTGTGAACGAAGATGTCTGCTATATAGTACCAGAGTGCAGGGTGTCAATAAAAGGAGCAAAATGCAAGTTTGCCATTCAGGGAGCAGTATCCCTGAATCAGAGACTTGCTGTTAATTCAGAAAGACAGGGAATTCTGAAGGCAAGTTTTGTGGCAAGATATATGGAGCAACTGTAAGTAATTTGGACCTGCTACAAATGCAGACAAATTGTTGTGTGGATACTGCATAAATAAAACAAGAGGATCACTAATTATTTAAATGATGGAAGATACTTTAAATACATAAAATATAAGAAGAAAAATGAAAAGAATTGAACCTTCAACTGCTGTGAAATGCCTTTTCTTTATGATGTCATTTGGAAGGGTTTCCTTTGTAGAATGTGAAGTTATAGTTCAGAGAGGTGTTAGTTTCAGTCTTAGGCTTCATGTTGCTGCTGTGTATGAGCTTCTGGACATATACTGGAAAATTAAGCATTTGAGGATTGAATAAACAAAAACTGTATTATCTAAAAGCATTTAACATAAGAAGTGCTACCATGAGGTCAGTCTCTATGAGAATGCTTTACATTTCAAAACAGTCCTGGTCATTTTTGGATGAAGTGTGAAGATTTATTCAGACATACTGACATGTTTAGTAACGGAGCAAGTGAGGCATTCAGGGGCTTCTTATCTCAGCTGATGCTTGAATATAGTTCCACAATTCTTGGCCACAAGTTAGAATAGAAGGTGTTACCATTGGTCGGCCAATGAAAAACATATTCTTGATTATCTGGCCTAGGTAAGGTTATAGAAATAATTTAGATAGGGCTTAGTGCAGATCAAGATGAAGAGAGGGTCAGGAAGAGGTTTAGAAACCCTTAGGTTTTTTTCTCAGGGAAAGAGACTTCACGTAGGAGGAGTTTTGGTGCTTTTGAGTGATACATTGTGTACCTTTAGTGCTTATGGACAAGTACTAATAGACAGATGAGAAGTTTTGGAGGATATGTGAAGGGAACATAAATTGAATAGGGAATTGAACACATGCAGAGGATCCAATTACAGTTTTTGATTCCCTAAATATACCATTTCTTTTGCAGAAATACAGAGGAATTGGCAAGGTTAATTGGTTCAGAGATTGAACAAAAGGATTCTGCTTGAAATACAAATCTTTGGATCAGCTGGCTGGATGGCCAGACTGTAAAGTCATAAATTTTAATTACTCTTGCTCCTATGGAGTTTGTAGAAGACCTAATCCCAATTTCTTTATGCAGCAAAATGTCTAATGACTTCTGAACAAGTGAGTGTGCGGAGAATGCACAAGCAGACCTGGAATGATTATATAGCATTGGATCTTGCTACTGTTTTCTGTGCTGTGCACTGACTGTTGATTTTATTTAGCCTGGAAAAATTATGTGACTGAATTGATTAGCTCTGCAATTTTCTGGACTTATACAGTGCACTGTCTTATTTCTGTTTCTTTCAGCTCAAATACTACAATACAGCTTTGTCAAGGTTTTTTTAGGATGACTTTTCTTGAGGACTAAGTTATTAAGTCATGCTAGCAAAAGAGTGGAAAAGAGTAATTCTGGTTGTTTAACCATTGTTTACATTTATATTATAAGTTTTCCCACCACAATCAAAACATTTTATGCTGCACATATAACGACTTTCATAGCTGTGATATCACCTTTCCTCCTTGGATTGTTTTATTAGGAAATTTTTTGTCAAGTACAGAGAAATTCTGTGCATTTTTTAAGACCAGAGCAGACATTGCAGCTAAAACACATAACGGAGAGCTGAAGTTAGTGAGCTCTTAGACTGATCATGATCACCTGCAAAAGGGGCATGATGAGTTTTTTCTGGTCATCAGATGCAGGAATACAGCTAGAAAGTCAAGCTGGGAGCACTGTCAGGTGCAGAGGGGTCCATGCCTACTGCTCCCTGAAATATCTGAGTTGTCATCTATAATTCCCTGATTGTTTAGAATTTTTTGCATATTCACATCTCTTTTTACCACTTGGTCCCTTGGGCTTATCATGGGGCCGTGGGGGCCTCACCACCCCAGTGAAGAGGAGGGCAGCTCCACAGCTCTTCCTCACAACTTAGCAGTCTCCTCAGACGTCAGAGCCAAGGCTGCACAGCAGGGCTACACCAAAAGAGGTGCTGGATGACAGAGAAATGAACTCCCAGGAAAGGGGAAGATTGCCTCACAAACCTCTGGTTTTTATCGTCCTTCTGCCACCTGCCCATGGAATGTCCTTGGGATAGAACCTATTATTGAAACTGGGGACAGTTTAGGGGGCATTAGCTAGAGAAGGGTTCTGGGTGTCACACTTGGCACCCATGATCTGCAGGCCTCTGTCCACCTGCATTAGAAACACACTCACTGCAGTCCCCACACATGGGTTTTTTTCTTTTGTACATTTAACACTGTAAAAGTGGCGCTCGTATATTAATGTACAGCAGCTTCCTCTCTCTATTTGTACGACATTTTTAGAATTTCTTATTTATCTTTTACATATCTTTTTCCTTTTTTGTGTTAGGAACGTTCATATTTCAGGCAAAACTAAGTAGCACTGCCTGTTCCTGAGGTTGCCAAGCAATCTCCTTGATACATACCTTTTTTCAGTTACTTATAACTCAGCCAGACTCTAGCTGTTTGTGATGAATTTTTCCATGCCAATTTCTGCCTCCAGCTGAATCTTTGCATCAAAATGTTTCAAGCTTTTCTGAGAATGATGCTAGGGGAAAATAGGTTGTTTTGTTCATATGATTCAGAAGCTTTGCTCTGAAATACTAAAATATCTTTTGTTTGGAGGAAAAGGAAGAGATGAGGAAGAAGCAGAAAGACTGCAAAATATGAGAAATGTGTCTTTTTCTTTACAAAAATGCTACTGGACCAAAAGTTAAGCAGAGAGACCCAGCTTTTGGAAGATGGAATCCTGGGAAGGTATATGGGGCAATCAGGAAAATGCCCAAGGAGTGTGCATGTAAAGTTGGACCCAGGAATCAGTAGGGGCATAATGTGACAGATCAGGGAGGGACCTAGAACAAATAGACCTGGTAGCATTTGGAGCCAGGCATCAGGGGAAGCAGGATGTTTAGGCAAGGATACTGAGATAGAAACAGCCTCTGGAGTCCTGGGATACTCAGTCTGGTGCCGGGAACATGGCAGCTGGGATTTAACAAAAATATTTTCTTGTGGAGTTTCACTGCATGATCACTGGCTGCTTTCCCATAGCACCCCAGCATCATTCATTATGCAGGAGGCATCTCTCCATGCTATTCTACATTCTGTTAAGTAAAGGAGAGTCTTGTTTGCAGGATGTTATTCTTTTTACTTTATTTATGTATTTAATTTCATAAGCTGGAAATAGTCACAAATGCCACACAAATTGTGTAGAATCTTGCCATCCAAATTTTCTGCAGTAAAAACAAGTTAATGAAACAAACAGTGAAAACAACCTCTGCCTTTTAATGCCATCCAGAGCCTGAGGTGGCTTTGGAACTGGTGTTCAAAATGAAGGCAGTGCTAGAAATCAACTAAAGCAATTGTAAGATTCTAATTAAAATTCATTATAAACAAGAATAAACAAGAGGATTTTTTTTTTTCTCCTGACAGTTCTCTTTTCCTTCTTTTGCCTTCTTAGGGACATTTTCCTTATTCCTGTTTTATTTTTTTGCCTCTTATTTAAATACAGAGACCGGTTTAAGCAGCTGAGATTCGTCTTTTGTAACAATACTGTGACCCATGACCAGAAGGGCAACTAACAGCACTTACTTAAAGAACCTGACTTTGGCATCTGCCAGATCTTGAAGGTGCTGATAAGACTGTGTGAAAAAATAGTAAAAAGTAATAAATAGTATTTCTGTAAATTGGTCAATCAGGAAATTTTCTTTCTAAATACTCTGTGCAATAAAACCAAAGGAATAAGAAATACTATTGAAAAGAAAACCCTTGGTAAACAAGTACTCTAATGCCTCTGTATTCCTTACCTGAGCATTATTCAACAATCTAATGTTGTCCTATCATATGGTCATTTGACACCTTTGACCATTTAGGCCTATTTAGTCCTTCAAAGAAACACAGGGAGAGAAGGAATAGCAATAAGTTAAATCCATTGAACGGTGCTCTAAAAGTTCTGGGTTTTGTTCCTAGCTTTGTCAATTGACCTTTTCAATTAATCAAGAGACAAAAAACTTCCTATTCATTTACTACGTAGTCTTTGGTTGCTGATTGTTTGACTCTATATCCAAAGAGTTGTTCTGCACAAGGGCTGAGTGTCTCCAGTGCAATTGAAAGTGATGTAAAATGCAGTTTGAACATTTAAACATCCTATATAATATTAAATTGCTTTGAAAAATCATGACCTCTTTCGCAATTTGCGCTCTGCTCCTCTGTTCTACATTTTTTCATTTGTAGGAATGAAGCTGATATTATTTCCTCTAGCTCAGATTCATTCATCCTGGCAATGGCTGGTAATGAAGACAATGATTATTCAGAGCCAATTGTAATTTTCTGCAGCAGGTGAGATGGATCAGTGGGCCCTGTCTTTTCCTCAGAGGGCATGTCCTTATTTCAATGACAGTGTTCACCAGCATCGCCTTCCTTGATAGACCTGGGCAGGCAAGTGATATTCAATTGTTCTACAGAAAATATGTGGATTTGCAGATACGCCAACAATTTCCAGCAAGAGTACAGGTATGTGGACTGAACCAAAGCCTTTTGAAAAGAAAAACTTTCTTGCCTCTGCTTACCCTTCATGGATGCATTAAAAATTGTTGACAGTCTTGCAGAGGTCTCTGGGCTGCAGGCTAAAAGAAACTTTAGAAACTGAATTTTCTGACTCAGCTCTCTGCAGACATGAGGTTTTCACTGCAGATATCTGCATTGCACAAGTTCTGGAGATAAAATGAGATTTTTATGGAGAGCTCTTCCTCCTGGACATTCAACCTGCTTTAATATCTTTATTTTCAAACTACATTTTGACTACTTTAATCTCATTTAATGCATGTTATGTTCATTTCGTTTTCCCATTAGGAACTGAAACATGCAAAATGAATGTTGGGAATTCTACATAGCATAAAGGATGAACATGATAAATATATATTATATATATATATATAAAAATATATATATATAGGGAACAGCATTCATTCAAATTTGGTTCCCAATGACTGTCCTGCTACCTACACATATAAAAGGATGGACTTTGAAGCCCTAATACTATATTAACTGAAATGGCAGTCCCATTTGTTCATCAATTGCCACCTTCCTAGCTAACACAAATGTGCTTTAAATAATGCTAGAAGGGAAATAAGCAGAAACAAAAAAGCTATGGATGCTATTAATTTGGAAAGAAGTCAAAAGGCTAGTTAAATAGCTCTAGTTTGCAGTCTGAAATTATTCATTGTGCTTGACCTGCAGAAAGAATGACAAAGCACATGGGATATCGTTTAATTAGCTCAAAACTTCATTCATCTGGGAGTCATCTGGCAGAAATTTGTGCAATATAGGTTATCATGCCATTTTCACTCTTTATGACCTTTTTAGAGGGGTTATCTTCAGCCCCATCCCTGTCCACACCCACTGGTACAGGCTTACTGCAGCTGCCAGCAAGTTTAGTGGCCTGTTAATCCCCACATTTTACTTTTGTCAGTCGTCTTACACATCACACTGTCTGTTGCAACCTTAACAAATCCCTTTCATACTCTTTATTATGCTCTGGAGAAAGGCACAGGACTTACACTAAAATATGACAGTCTCCTCAGTGTTCTGCTAACCTGTTCCCAAGTCCCACCAGGTACAGATGTCAGACTGTAGAAATGACACGGACAGTCTCCTGTATCTCAGCTGGAATTGTTCATCAAAATTTCTTACCTGCATCCAATCACAATTCCACATGTACCCTTACAATAATCCCCAGGTGTCTGAAGAGGTTGGAGATGATAAAATTGCTCACTCTGCTTAGTTCTCTTTCCTAATGTTGTGGAGAGTGGACAGGTTCATATATGCCCTCTGCATGCTGGTTTCTCTGCTGTACTTAGTGTAATTTTGCCTCAGCCCTAAACCAGACTGCACAAGCTATACTTGAGATTGCTCAGAACTAGAAGTAGCCATAAGGAATGAGATGTCCAGAACTAGAATTAACCATAAGGAACGAGACTCATTTTCAGCTGCCTCTTTCAGCAAAATATAATCCCTGAATGCCTCAGCTAGTATAAATAAAAAATAATGGAAGTGTCTTGGTGTATTTTCTTTACCTTCCCTGCTTTGTATTTGGTACCTCCAAGTCAAAAGACCACTCCAGTCCTGTACTTTAAGTCTCCAAACCTCCAGATACCAAAGCCTTGCAAGACAGTTACTTTTTTTTTCTGTTGTAGACAGTCCACAAATGCCACCTGGAATGTGATTGAGTGCAGTGAAAACACATTGTTATTCTGGCATACCTAAACTAACCAGGGACAACAGATGTTCTTTAAAGAACACTAGGATAATTCTTTTGATTTGACTAATTAACTGGCAATTTAAAATGGTTCTGGTTTCCATTTCCATTTCACTGTGCTCATATGAATTTCTGATTGAACCTTTGCTTCACTTGAGATTTTCTTTATGAGCAAGTAATTTGAAGGATCTGCTTATTCTAACATCCTTTAACAAATTTTACCCTGAAGTTCTGACACAGAATTGTGAAGATTTCTATAACTCACAGCAAAGCTCCTCTGAATAGTAAGTCCTGTCCTGAAGGAGAGTTGAGAAAATTCATATTCATTGGGGAGATGGAAATCACTCAAAGTGCAGGCAACCTTCATTAGGCAGCCCAGAAATCTTTTTATTTTTATTCTTAGGTAATAGGTCTCAGATTTCCCTCTGACTCATTGGACTGAAACGAACAGTCAAACCTGGTAAATATGAGAGAACTTGCCTCCCTGCCAGCTGTCAGGGAGCTAACCATAAGTTGTTTGGATTTCCTCCAAACAGATATTTGCTGTATATGTGTTATTCTGTGCATAGAATGGAACACTTGAAGCGCTTGATACTTGATGTTTGAACTCCATGCTTTTTGCTTGACTGTGATAGATTTACTGTGAATACTAAGAGCGTTGTTTCTACTCAGTATGCAAGCAAGAAAAAAATGTAAACTGAAGAAATGGCTTCTAACATAATGTTTTATGAATTGGCAGATTTTCACTTAGAATAGAATAGACTGTTTCTGTTGGAAGAGACCCACAATGATCATCTCATCCACCTGTGAGGTTAATTCAGGGCTGACCAAATGTTGAAGCTTGTTGTTAAGGGCACTGTCCAAACACCTCTTAAAACACTGTCAGACTAGGGCATAGACCACCTCTCTAGGAAGCCCATTCCAGAATTTGACCACCACCTTGGTAAAAAAAATGCTTCTCAAATTCAGAATATGCCTCCTTGTTATAGCTTTGAACCATTTCCATGGGTCCTGTCACTGAATACCTGGGAGAAGAGCTCAGCACATCCCTCTCTATGTCCCCTCCTCAGGAAGTTGTAGAGAACAATAAGGTTACCCCTCAGCCTCCCTTTCTCCAAGCTAGACAAACCCAAAGTTCTTAGCTGCTCCTTACAGGACATTCCTTTCAGCCCTATCAGCAGTTTTGCTGACCTCTTCTGGACATGTTCAAGGACCCTCACATCCTCCTTAAACTGGGGGGCCCAGAAGTGCACAGAGCACTCGAAGTGAGGCTGCATCGACACTGAACACAGCAGGATGATCTCCTTTTCTGACTGGCTGGGGATGCTGAGTTTGGTGCATCCCAGGATGGCATTTGCCCTCTGTGCTGCCCAGACTCACACTGCTGACTCCTACTGAGGCCACTGACAACCAGCATCCCCAGATCTCTCCAGCCACTCCTCTACCAATTTATATCTGTGTCCAGCATTCCTCTGTCCTAGGCACAGGATCCAGCATTTTGCCTTTTAAAATTTTATCCCATTGTTCATTATCCAACTCCAACTTATATAGACCTCTCTCTATTGTTTCTGGTCCCTCAAGAGGGTCGACAGCACTTTCAAGTTTGGCATCATCAGGTACATGAAGGCAAAAATGTAAGGAGTATCTGATAAGTAAAATTTGAAGAAATAAAACTTGTCACTGCAACAGAACAGACAGAAAGATAGGTATATGTCACTTTTGGTTTTTTGTTTTTCTAAACCAGGAGAATATTAGCAATCCAGAGTATTTGAAGGATAAATGGATAATTGCTCGGATAATTGCAGGTAACATCTTAATATTGGAGATTCTTTTGAACACCTTGGTTGTAAACACACCAACAAGCCATATGTATGTATCAAATTTGACATTACTGCTCAGGAGACTCTCTTAAAGGACTTTCAAATGTCAAAAAAGTAAAATAAGACATTGTTTCTGTATGATGCTTTATAGAAGTTAGCTTCTAACAAATGAGTACTTTAATCAGATGTTAAGAGAATTTAGGGATTTTTGACAATTTGCTTCTGTAATGAACAGAATCAATCATCAGTGCTGCATAGCTGAATTTTGCACTTTTTCTGAGCAATGGAGTCCCTCAAGGGCTTGCCTGGAATTGTCCTCAGACATGTGTGCAACTCCATGGAATCTAAAATAGTGTCTGGCTACCACTTTCTGAATTATTGAACATCACTGAGATGAGGAAGCTACAAAACTGGTGAATACAAAGTGAGAGCAATGTTTTACCACCTAGTGAGCCTTAAGCATCTGCCTTTAGGTATTTCAGTATAATCAGTGTTTATGTAGCCTTTTTGAATACCACCAGGTTTGACTTACAGCTCACATAGACAACAAAGTCTATCAAATCTGGTTTCAGAATGTATTTGTTCCGAGTTTCAAAAAGACTACGGGACATTGAAAATCTCCAAAGATCGCTTAGCTGCACAATAGAGATGAAGATATGTGATGTCCATGACATCTCTTTGTATAGCGCAGCAGTGCCTGATGAAAGTCCTGTTTATAAAATCCTCAGTGTACAGTAACCAGGAAAACATTAGGTACTTGAATGTATAAAGAAGAAATATTCTTATATAGAAAGACTGACTGACATACACAAGGAGATATCTTATTTCAAACATTTGAAGGAAAAAAGAGTAAAAAAAATAAAAAAGGAAGGTTTAGCACTTAGTATTCATGAGTAGACTTGTGTAAATAATAGATATTTTGGTTCGGTGGCCTTTCAGAAATGTATATAAATAAAATTTCTTGAGGTCTACTGAACATATTCAATCCCTGTTTTCTTTTTATAATGCGCTTACATATTTCTGTTTGACAAAACTGAAATGAGATATTTTGTTTTTTCAACTCCTAATCCCTCTATTTTCTGCCTGAGACTATTAATCAAATAAAATCAACAACAGTTTTATTGCTCCAAAACTATTTCTTCAGCATTCTTTTTCTTCAGAGTACACTTTAAACAGCTCTGCTTATGAATATTTTGTGCATAGGCAAAGAGTGAATATTTAAAACACTGCTTTTATCAGGAAAAGTTTAAAAATAACTAGTAAAACCTACAGGTCTTGAAAAGGTAAGCAATATATATTCAATCCATACACATGCTAAAGCACATTTCAGTTTTAAGCATACTCTAGCACGTGTCAAAGTTCATAAGCTAGGACAGAATCAAAAACTTTCCAGTGAATTAATGGTGCATGTCTTTGAAAGATGTAGTCATAAACTAACATAGGAATCACAGAGAAGTAAAATATTTTGCAATAGTTGTTGTTATAGAGACTGTAGGAATGCAGATCAAACAGGAAAAAGTAGATTTTGTAAGTGATCTCTGCAAATTATTTCTTTTTAGGATTAAATACTCAAGTTATTTAGTAACAATAAAGGATGTTGTTTATATCATCTAATAAAAATGTGCAAATTTCTAGTGTCTGCAGAATCATAAAATTTGTTTGTCTTAAAAAAAAGGTCAATATTGCCTGCCATGTCTATTGTTAAACAAAGGCTTGATCTAACAGAAATGCTGGGCAATAGAAAAATCAGACTAGTATTGATGCCTTAAATTTTAGCTTTTATATTTTTCACGTCCTGTACTGGATGAATATATAGCTCTGAACTTCATATAGAGTGTTAGTAAGGTCTCATCACATTTTGGTCAGGCTAAACAATTCTTCTGGGCCTGGGAACCAAGGTCACACCATTTGCCTCAGGCCCCAGAAAGTCTAAACAAAATATGAATCAGGAAGAGCAGCAAACCAGGATAATGTGATTTCTTTACCTGAAGCTATAATTGGACAATTAACCTCTGATATGCAAATAGACCAAAATTATATCAGTATGAGAAAACTCATGACTGTTGTCCATCTTGGGGGTAGCCTCTGCCAGGCTTTTGCCCTGCCCCAGGTGTATCTGTCAAATGCCTTTATTAAATACCCACTTTATTCTCTAATATGGCTAGCCTCTGTTCTAGGTAGCCTCTCCAGGCATCAGTACAGCCACTCATGTAGCAGAGTTTACAGAGAATGTTGTCTGCAAAAAGTACATGTTTGAAATTATTAACTGAAAAATTAAACAATGATGAAAGCCATTATGGCAAAAATATAAGGTATTGGGTGCTAAGATAACTCTAAAATTCAGCCTAAATTAATTGGTGAGCCTCCAGCCTTAATGATTCTATGAGATATGGAGAGAAAGAACATGCTTGCATAAAGCAAACAATTTGCTCTGAAAAGCTATTTTGTACAGAGTATGTTCATTACCACTGGTGACTCACAAATTAGTGTACTGCTATATATTTATTTTTTTATTGATATGAAAAACAAAAAGGTTGAAAAAAATTAAGTTTGGAAAGGATCTTTGGTGCATAGATGTCTTCTAGTGAGCACCTTCTCAAAACAGGGCAATTTCAATGGGAGATGAGGTTGTTCAGTGCCCTGTCCAGCTAAATCTTGGATGGACCACACCAGGTCCATCCCTGTCATCTTGTCCCAGCAGGACATGAATCTCCCAAGGATGAGAAAAGGAAGTGATTTGGTATGAAATGAAACAGAATAGGACAATGAAATTCCCTTCTTATTCTGAGCATGACTCAGCTGAAGTGATCTGGATTCTTTTTTGAAAGGCAGTGTACATCCTTCAGTGAGTATTCTGGGCTGGCATGTAAGCAAACATGTCCCAGTGGGGATGCTTCTGAGCTCTGGGGTATCTTAGGCCTGATAACACTGCTTGCAAAGCACTAAGAGGAACTCCCTCTAGCTGTTTCATGGAACAGGGGACACTTCCCCAAGCTTCTGTTAACAGTGTTGCAGCTCATGAAAAGTGCACCAAGTACTTTGAATTTATTAGCCTGTAATTCTGTGTCTCCACAGTTACAGACATTTGCACAAAATAGGTCATTGCTGTAGTTGTAGCTGTTAATTGGACATTGAGATACCTTTCTGGCTAATTTAATTGTATCTGTGAGAGAGTTTTTGTGTAACCAGTATTTAGAAAGTCTGTGTTTAGTGGTTATATTTTGTTTCATATAGTTATACAAGACTTATTGTAATGGCAGGTATACAGACGGATTAGAGCTCTTATTTTTTACTCGTTTGCCAAATTAATAGTCCTTTTTGGCTTTACTTTGTATTTATACCAATCCCTTAGCCTCACACTCATAGTAAGAAAAATAACTAAAAAAAATTGAATGAGGAACAAGAATATACAAAGCTCTCAATGGGTAAAAATCCAGCTTTACAATGAGATATTAATATAGCACCAAAGCTTATGTGCAGTTACGAGAAAAAAGGTGGAATCCCAAGATCCCTTAAAAATGATTGGTGGAGGTAGATGCAGATGGTGAGTCAGAGCTTGTAAGTGAGGTATTTGCAGTTATTCTTTACTCAGTGTTAGAAAGTCTTCAAAAGTGGGCTGTGGGGACACTTTTCCTGAAATGAATGATACATTATCAGTTTATCCACTGATATACACTGTCACTTCCTTCATTAGAATTCATTTATTCCTACACTACTAACTGTACTGATATTTACTTAGGTCTTTTATCTTCCCAGTTCTCTTCACTGGATTTTGTGCTCTGTGTCATCATCAGTAATACCAGGGTAGCTCAAAGAGTAAATGTACTTCTGACTTCAAATGTTATTCATTATTTTTGTATGTGATTGTCTTTGCTTTTATTTAATGGCAGTCTGAATCCTGTGTTTATCCCCCTTCTGATTAGTACAGACTAAATGGCAAAGATAAGTGACAGCATTTGACTTTGCCTGTTGAAACAGTGACACAGGGTAGGACACAGGAATGGATGAACAGCTGTTTGAAATGAGACACTGTGTGTGTAGAAATGGAGATGTGTCAGCCAGGGAATAGAGCATGGTCAGGTCTCAGACCTCTGCTACCTTTAATTGCACCAGCTTGCTTGTGGGAAGAAACTTGAGGAATATTAAGTGGCTCATAGAACAAATTAAAGCTTTTGGAGACCTGCTTAGAAAAAGGAGTGCTTTCCTGCAAATGAAAGTATACCTCAGTTGCATAATACTCCTACGTCCAGCAGGCTCAAAGCAACACAATAAGGACAGCAGTGGTATTGTATAAGGGACAGAAGATAAATGAAGTATTGATTTCAGAACCAGCAGAATGCCACAAAAGGGATATACAATATTTCTATGGGGCCAGATCCTTACTTGCTGTAATTTGGTATTGTGCCACTGAAGTCAAGCTGATTTATGTCAGCTGTAGTTCTGGGCAGGTGTATTTATAACAGGGAGGCATAAATAAAAGTCATGCTCAGTGTGCTTGGTAGGAGTTGATTTCCCAAAATTGAATGATAAATATACAGGCTTTACAGTTTATCTGTTCTTTCAACTTACTGCAGTACTCACCTTCAGATAATTTCTAATCTGTCTTTAACCTCTCTCAATAGCTCTTTCTCTTGCTTCCTGGAGTCCTCTTTCATCCTGATGTTCTCCAGCTTAAGAAATTATTTTCCTGCAGAGGCATAAAGGCAATTGCTAACCTGTCCTCTGCGACCTCTCCTGGTTCATGCCATTCTTTCCTTTAGCCCCACAAAAAGGTTCATTGCACTGGGGTCTTCATTTTGGAGTTCCTTCCTTCCTGGTAGAAGGTGCCACCAAAAAGAGAGTGGCCAGTGTTGAAACAGCATAGGTCAATGTCTGCCAGTATTATAGGATGTATCAGTCTTGCCTGCATGCAAGAGAAAGAAATGGATCTTGGAAATAAATAACTTCCTTCTACTGGTTTTAAGAAGGGTAGCGCTGTGTGAATGCAGCAGCAGTGTGCTAACAGAACATCCCACAACACACTGGTGCCCCATTGTGACAGAGTACTGTGAAAGCCATATATTTGTACCTTGAAAAAAAAAATTTAAAAAACCCCTATGCATGGTCTGGTTTTTGTGCAGTGTTTCATGTTTGCATGGCTTAGCTGAGACAACCTAGACTGCCTGAGAGTCTGCTTTGGCCTGAGTGACCTAAACAAGAACAGAGACAACACTGTTATTTTGATCTAAATGAGATAGTTTTAGAGGGGATTGTGCCAATTCGAAGGAATACATCTCTTTGGAATATAGTTTTAGAGGGGATTGTGCCAATTCGAAGGAATACATCTCTTTGGAATATTTCTATTAAATTTTGACTGAGAGAATTTTGGACAATCATTCTGAGGTTTCTTCTTCTAGCACTCATGGAAATGACACAAAATGTATTGTTTACATGCAATTTCATTTTGACTACACTTAATACTTGGTTTTCTATTGATTTACTAATTGTGAGATGAAAATTACACAGCAGGTTACTAAGTATTGAAGTACATTAATGTTGCTGTTCAAAATATTTAAGCATGCTGTATAGAACCCTTCAGGTCATATGTGTGTAGTAATCCTAGGTTATTAATAAAAGAAATTTAAAAACTTCCTCAGTAGATAGAGTTACTTTGAAATTAATTTGTGATGTTTTTTGTTATAACTATTTGTGTTAAGCTACATACCAACTTGAATAACACATGCTTCTTGAATGATATTAACATGTTTTAATTAACCGCTTGATTGAAGGGTATTTACATGAGTCTTCAAATCAGAGAAGATGGAAGAAAACAAAATAATGAGTCTCTTTATCTATGAATTTCTAAAAAAATCTGTTCTCTTATTCTACTTTAATGTACAATATGGGGAACCAACAGAGGAAACTACCTAACCTAAACATAAAGATTCTATTACTGTGTAAAGCAGACTCATAAATTGGAAAGCCTGTATTAATTAGTTGACAAATATTTTTCCATAAAAACTGCAAGTCTTTTCAGTTGTTTATAATCCATGTTGGCATAATTTAGCTATAGGGCTCACTAGGGCACACTGTAAAAAGAAAAGAGAGAAAAAAAGCTCACTCCACTATTTTAGGGTAAAGAAGTCTCTCAACTCTAGCTGAATTCAGAACAATATTTTATGATGAGCAAGAAGTTACTTGGGATGGGAAACAAACTCTTGGACTAAATATTTTCTTTTCTTTTATTTTCCTCCCTATTTCACACATCAAATGGAAATTTGGCCAGCTAGATTTCCTGATTTTTCTTTGCTTAACCAGATAACTGTTGTGGAGAACTTGTTTTTTTGGGGTTTTTTAAGGGTAAACAACTTACATCCTCAGAGAAAATTTTCAGTTTGCTTAAAAAAATCCTTAAAAAAGTGTGTGATACAAGAAGATTGAACATGTAAACAACAGTATTTTCCAGCATTTCTCTAACTCCTTGAACTATGGAAAAAGGCTCTATACTCATTTGGGCATGATGAATGCTTTCCTGGGGAAAATGGAAATATCTACATGGCAAGGGGCAGATGGTCAGCATGCAAATGAAATCTCACCTCTTATGAGAGGGCAGGAAAAGTAACCTTGTTGTAGCCATTTACTCCAAATAATACCTGTTAATTTACTGAAGAAGGAGAAATCTTTCTTCCAGGATGAACTGGTTTAACAGTAGAGGTTGGGAATTTCCACAGTACAGAGCTGACCATGAGCAAGGAATAAATTGGCTCAGCTGCTTCCTGGCAGAGTCTGTATCTGTCTCTTGGCCACTGCTACCACCGACCAAACAAAATCCATTAAAATGAGTCCTGAAGTGTATTGAAAAGTCAGTGGCAAGAGATATTCCTTAAACCATGAAAAAAGTAAAAGCAAGCCAAAGAGTTCACTCATTCAATGAAGAATGGCTACTTTTCCAATTAGTAATTTAAAGAAATGCATACATATGTGGAATAAAGAAAAGAATTTCAAGGTCTTTGGGTTTCTAAACATTTTTTTTCTATTAGAAAAATATGTCCATTTTTAGGAAGCGCATCTCAGTACCATGAAACCCAGAAAATTTCAGTTTACTGCTTTTAATAATGTTGGTAACTTTTTCAACTATAAATTATTCCAAGTAATATTTTTATTTATTGATTTCTTATACCATTGTGGCTAAACAGTAGAGGATGGAGGTACTCCTGATGTATCGTGAAGGGAGCACTTACAGTGATAAAGAATTAAACAGCGTGGTATTTTATAAGCATTTATAACTTATGTGGTATTGGAGATGTCCATAAAGTTTTACAAATATGTGGAAGGATCTATAGATGCTGACAAACTAATTTAAACAGACACAACACTGTAAATGAACAAATATGCAGGCAGAGCTGAGAGAGAAGATGCTTTAATACCAGTTGATTCTTTTGACATGAGTCCTCAAATTAAAAAGCTTTCATGGCCTATCCATAGGTACAAACAATAATTTCCTGGGCAGCACTGGGAGATCAGCACCTACCTTTCCCTGACCTAGGTCACTGACTAGTCATTGACTAGTTATGATTTCAGACAGACATTTTTCTGTTCTCTCCTATTTTACTTGCCATTTGAAAAAAATCCTTACAAGAATAAGGTTCTCTTTTAAATGTCTCTTTAAATGTTTGCTGGCAGTCATGGCCTGGAAAACGTTTTCCAAAACATTGGAAAAAATGTGTCTGCTTCTGTGTTGGGACTGTTGTTCACAGCGTTGACATCAAATGTCTTGCCTTTTTGGAGTCTCTTGGTTTTTTTTTTCTAAAATCTGTAAAACTTGCAGAAGAAGATAGGCTTTTGTTGTGTGTTTGCCCAGCGTTGTCTCTTTCCATGTGTGGTATTTGTTGAAAAGAAAAAAAATACACACCATCCCCACATACCAGTGGGTTTTAAGGATGGAATAGAAGAAGAAAAAAAGAGAGAAAGAAAAGAAGAGAGAAGGGTGCAACAGAGATAAATTTGTGGGCTACTCAGAGTCAGGTTATTCAGAAGAAGGGACAGAAGATGTAGAGGTAATAAAGTAGGATAGTCATTGTAAGAGCAAAAGGGATGATCTAAAGGACTGTGTTTAACTCAGTTAAATTGCACTGAAGAAAATATATTTTGGTACCACAGAGTTGATAGGTACCAAGTTACCCCTGTGACCCTTGTATTACATATGTCCCTTTAAAATACCACATCTAAGAAACAATTCACAGATAATCCTAGTGTGTGGCTTTCCTTACGAACTAGCTCAGAATATACAAATTCCTCTGCTTGTGTTCCTGAGCCCTTGTCAGTGATGTGAAGATCATGGGATGATGAGAGCAGGCAGTGATGGAGCTCAAATAATGAGATATTCAGCAAATGAAAAATTTGAAGCAAACTTCTTCTTGCATGTATATGCAAAATGCTGAATCATAAAAGTGCTTTCTTTGATTCTAATGGAAAATCTATGAATATCCTTAGGAAAAACACTTTCTGTTCTGTTAGTAAGAGTCTGACTAACTATTATGTCAATGTAAAATGGCTTCAGAAGCTGAGAAATACGTCAGTGAGTCACCAGAACAGAAACTGTGGCTGCAGGAAAGAGACTGAATGAAGAGAAATGGAAGAATGTCAATTCTTGAATGTGGTCCTGCCTGCAGCTTGCATCTGACATGCCTAAGGCAGTGCTCCCTGAGAGCAACTGCAGCACTGGCTGTGATGCTTCTGCTTCTGTCAGAAATTTGCTTTCCTTAGCGACAATTACATGAAAAGCTCATCTATTCTGCTCTCTGATCTTGCTGTGCTGCTGTAGCCTTTGGGAAAGGCTACAGCATGAATCCTGGCCAATACTTAGTGTAGAGGTTGGGCTAGAACCCTTTCACTTGTGTCGCTAGTCTGTTTCTGACTGTCAAAAAGTCCAGAAGCATGAGAAAGAAACTGCTTCAATGTTTTTCAGTTTACTATAGGAAAACTCATCTTTTCATGTGTTCTATTTAAAATTCAGAAAGCATATGTATTTCTCTCTATAACCACAGCTTGAAGTAATATTAATTTTTTTTTTCATTTAACTTGCATATTTCTCTCTAATTATTTGTTGTTGATCTGCCATACTCTGGGGGTTCCCTTGCTCTGGAGTCTACAGCCTTCTGTCATCTTCTATACACACAACTTCAATGCCTCATAAAAAAGCATCTCATTGAGATGAGAGCCTGGCAATCATTTACCTAGATCTTTGCAGCTTTACTCTCCACTGCTCACTCTTTGCTTGTCATATTGATTTTGTATTTTCAGTCACCCGTTGGCCTTGAGGAGGAAGAATGATTGTGTGTTGTTTACATTGCAGTAATGCCTCATGGCAATGGCAATTCAGTCAGAGAGCTGGACCCTGTACAGATGTCCAGCTGGATGGATAAACCCTGAAAGAACAGTCTGCCAGAAAAACAACAGTCAAAACAGGTAAATAGGATGAACTTTCCTACACAAACAAATTGCAGGATAAAATCCCATTGGTTTTGTTATAATAAAGAATAAATCAGTGCTGACATAGTGAAGTGGTGAGAGGTTCAGAAGATAAGGATTTTAATGAATTTTAGGAGAGAAAATAATCTAGTTTTTTAACTTTATCTCATTAAAAGAACACAAAACTACAAGTGATTGGCTTTGTCACAGTGTCTTGTCCTTGTCAAAGTCTTCCTGCTGCCCCGGTCAAGCCAACTTTGGCATTTGTAACCCCTTTGATTATGTGAGGTGCCTTTTTCTAGTAAGTGAACATGAAGTCACTAGAGAGGAGTAATTTTTTTCCCTTCAGGAATGAAAATATCTCCATTGAAGTCCTGCATATGTACTTTGGCGCCTTCCAATTTGCATCATTGTTGTGTTCCATGACTTTGAAGATGACTCCAAAATCCAATGTGCACCTCACAGCTGCCTCTGACAGCTGGGATTTAGGGCACAAGAAATATTATATCAGTTGCTCTGTGGCTTCTCTGCTTTTATTTTCACTTTAAGTTTGTCAGAGAGGAGGAGACGTCTTTCTGGTTTAGATCTTAGTTATGTGAGAAACATTTTCTCCCTGGCAGCCGTTGAGGTAACCTGCCAAGGGACCCATGTTTGGCTTGAACCATTTTGAAACCATCTGATCACACATCTGAGCTTCACCTATGCAAGTGGCTTCTTCTGATGATTAGATGTATTCCACAACACATCAGAGTGCCTGGAGCTAAGGGCTGTACTCAGATTCTGATGGCATCAATAGTGCTGCTGTGTGGATATGATTGTGCCTGTGCTCACAAATAGAGAAATGGGAGTGTAAATGGATTACACTGCCTTGCTTCGGGGCACAGCCAAAGGATGCAGCCTCAGCTGAGCAGAAAGATGAGCAAAGTGTCGAGCTGGTTCATGACAATTTTTGTTGTTGCTCTCTGCAGCTCCCACTGAATATGAAGAGCAGCTAATGCAGGGAATCAGGCTACAGAGGTGATTGAATCATAGAATCATTCAGGCTGGAAAAGACCTCTAAGATCATTGAGTCCAACTGTTACTCCAGCACTGTCAAGTCCAACATTAAACCATGTATCTAAGTGCCCTATCTGCACATCTTTTAAATACCTTCAGGGATATTTACTCAACCAGTTCCCTGGGCAGCGTATTCCAATTCTTTGCTCTTACAGCAAAATTCTTTTCCTAATATTCAATGTAAACCTTCCCTGTCAAGATTACAGGCTATCTCGTTTTGACTATTACTTGCTACTTCCAAAAAGAAACTGACACCCACTTTTTTACACCCCCATCAGGCAGTTGTAGAGAGCAATAAGGTCTCCCCCGAGCCTCCTTTTCTCCAGGCTAAACAACTTCAGCTCCCTCAGTGGCTCCTCAAAAAACTTGCACTCCAGACCCTTCCCCAGCTCCCTTGCCCTTCTTTGGACTCCAGCACCTCAATATCCTTCTTGCAGTGAGGGGCCTAAGACTGAACACAGGATTTGAGCTGTGGCCTCGCCAGTGCCACAATCACTGGAGGGGGAGCAATCACTGCCCTGGTCCTGCCCACTGCACACTCAGAGCAGACAGCCTAAAGAAGATTGCCCACTGCACACTCAGAGCAGACAGCCTAAGACGTGTCCTGCAGAAACTGGCCCTGCTTGTGCAAGGGTCTTTGCCCTTGGCAGTTAGTGGCAGCCAGCATTTGGATGGTTTCTGAGGAGCCCTTCCCAATGACCAGAGCTGCAATTTAGGAAATTTCCCCATAGTGGATCAATCACATTTTTCAGGCCCCTTTGTGGATGGGAAGCATGACCCTAAAATCTGCTCTGGAGCACCACTGAGAAAGGGAAACCTGCAGTGCTTAACTTTTTAAGTGGTTTATTTTTTACTTTCTTCATGTGTCACTAATCTTTATCAAGCTACATCAGGTGAATCATCTGAGAGGTAGTTATGAGGTAGAGCCCTCTCTGAATTTTATGTTGCATTTCTCCATCAGTTTTGTTAGATTCCAAACTTAAAGACTGCCAACTGGTGAATCTCAATTTACCATTTACTTCCAATGTGTCCTTTGCAGTTAGTTTAGCTGATAAAGTATCCAAGCTTGCCCTGGAGAGCACACCTAACAGGAAGAAACATCCTAGAGGCTGCTGCTGATAGCAAACTCACTACTTGAATGTTTAGCTGCTAGTTACTTATTATTGATACATGTCTACAGTTTGGGAGGATGGGAGTTAGTGAGTGAACTTCTGACTCTATAAACACAACTACATACATAATCCACATTGTTAGTTTCTAGTCTAGTTGGAAAATATTGTCATAAATTGCCACACTTTCCTTTTCACTACACCAGAGTGATATTTTTTCAGTGTGAGGATTTCTGCACCTTGCTTTCAGAAATTTATCTGACACCACATCTTAGTGGAAGGTTAGCTGTCGTGTTCAGATTACTTTTTCTACAGCTGTCATTCCAAAGACATGTTAATTCCCCATGCCAGTTGAAGTTAAAATATTAATCTAATTATTGAAAAATAATGGATGTAGAAAAACATGTACATGGTTTCTATGTGTTCTGAAATCTAAAATGCCTAGAGCTGCCCTGATTTCAAATTCATGAGTCATCTAAACTCAAGCTGTAGAAATTCCAGGGGGCATATTGTTAAATAATTCGCAAGTGATGTAATTTTACTGTGTATCTCATTAGCAAAACACTGCAGGAAAGAACTAGGGAAAAGAACCGAAAGCAATCCTAGTCATTTTTTTTCTTCTTGAACTGTCATATCTAAAGAATTAATTTATAAGTGATAGGATAAGAAGTCTGTATTAAATTATGGCATGAAAATCTCTGTCATATGATGAGAAAAATTAAGATAATTCTTTCTGCTTCAAGCCCTGTACCCCAATATGTATTGCACAGTCTTCTTTTGCAGACTGTAGGTATGTATGAATATTTATACCCATTTGTTTTAAAATTATTTATGTATGGGAAGGCTGGGAGAGATCTCTTTTGCAAAAAAAAATGTCCTGTGCCTTCAACAACAACAAAAAATTTAAAACGTTATATATATAAACAACAAAAAAAATTACCACTTGGTCTCAAAGTTATTAAAGCCTTTTTATTATCTCTAGTACTGTGTAATAGTCGAGTAAGCAATCAGGTTATGCAAATAATAATCTTCTTTTATCTAGAGGTATGCATCTGTAATTAAGAATGTCAGTCACCTTATCTTATAAACAGTCTGTTCTCAGTACACAAATATGGGATCTGGTGCAGATGTGTCTGTGTATGCCAGAGCACCAATATATCATTTTTGCTGCATCTAAAGCCTGCAATTTCATGCTTAGCACTTGGCATTGTAACCATGGTTATCTCCAGTTAGATGCAGAATACAAAGGCTTCAGCAGATGGGTTTTTTACTTGGACCCCTGGCAATCAAAAACCAGAAAATCTCCAGAATATATAAACATAGCATATGGTAGATATATTAGTATTATTTACTACCAGATACATGAGATTTAGACTTTGCTGGAGTTTTTCCCTTAACTTCCTTGCAAGCCAAGAGGTCTCTTAAGCCATTTGTAAGAGAAATGGACTTTTTCTGTGAGAATTTTCCTTATGCAAGAAGTAGAGGGTAAAAGGCTCACACTAATTTCTCTAAGTGTGAGGTTAAAGTAACATGTTATTTCTAAGCATGTATATTTTCGAAGGCTTGGTTACATTTTTTTTAAATTTTACTTTTGGAGAAACTAGCATGTTTTTTCAAAATTTTTAGAAAATATTGGAAGTTCACAGCATTGATATTAGCCCAGAATTGTCTACATTTCTATGGGCCTCCATATGGCAGTTTTGAGCAGAAAGAATTTACAGCAGAATAAATTAACCAGATGACAAGTGCATCTTTACAGGTTGGAATAAATTACCCTGTTTCTGAGGAGTGTGTGTGATTGTGTTTTTTCTTTCTGAAGACTGAGTGCTTATATGCATTGTCTAACAGTTTTAACTTCCTAAATGCATAGAATTTTCTGTAAACTTAATTTGTTCTGTGAAAAAGTGTGATAATATCAATCCTTATCCTCAAAGAATTTTCTTATTTTCTTTCTCATTTCCAGAAAATTTGTACAGGCTTGAGTGGGCTGGATATTTTTATTAGGAGTCACCAGGTACCATGCTGTAGACATTATATGTTTTCCATGCAGCAGCTCAAGAACATTTACTTTCAGGAACAGAAAGCAGAACTAACATCCCTCCAAAGTAAAATTGGATTGTGCTCTTAAATGACAATATTTACTGTAAAGAAAAAAGCTGGGGTGAGCATTAGCTCAACCTTTCAAACAAAACAATTTACTCCACATGTTATTTTCATTCATTTGCTGTAGCCCTGACCTGGTAAATGGAGGTTACTCTGAAAACTGTACTTAATAACTGCTACTGTTATTCACCATACTCTATACTGAATGAGTGAGACACTTTGGAAACGTCACCAGAGTCAAGAGTCAATTCCAGAAGGATTTGAGACCCTTGGCATCAGTCTGCACTGAATTTTGTGGAGAAGGATAGTGAGCATGTGTACTTGTCAGCATTCAAAGCAGCTGGCAATACAACCTGCACTGAATCTCTGCAGGCCTGAGGAGGCAGCATGCAGCTGGGGAAGAGCCAAGTAGAAGCTGCAGAGATGGGACAGACACGGAAAGGTGTTGGAGTAGCTGGAGCTGACCCACTTGCAGTCATGCATGGAAAAATCTACAAGTACTTTACATGAGGCCACAAAGAGTGGTTGTGGTGTTTGAAAGGGAAATATGGCACTATGTAAAAAACCCCCAGATTAAAGAAATCATGGGGAGTAATTTTACTGCTTCAGGGTTTTTCTTAGGGCTGAATAGTGAGGGTCAGAGTTTGAATGTAATGAAGAACCAGGAACAACAGCTGGAAATGCCAACTACAGAAGACAGAGAGACAGGTTCTCCTACATCTCAGTCAAGTGCAGAACCCCACAGGAAAATGCAGGATTGTTTTCAGGTTTGAATACATTCCTTTAAAATGTGGCATATCCAGCAGACCTAGTTCTACCATGTTTTTGTGTTGTGTTATGGTAGCAAAGCTAAAGGCTGCTTTCACATCAATTCCTTTGAATGCTGAACAGATAAACTATGAAAAGGCTGGTGCCTTTCTCAAGAATTTACAGACATGAGGTATAACAATAGATCGTAAAAAATAAGGAGAAAAACAACAAGAGGAAAGGGAAGGTTTTCAAACAGATCACAAAGGAATTGTTCAGGGTTCCACAAGGATGACATTTTCATCATTCATGGAGTAATGGCTATAAAATGAAAGAGGAGAGACATAGGTTAGATATTAGGAAGGAATTAGTTATTGTCATGGTTGGGAGGCATTGGAACAAGCTGCCTAAAAAAATTGTGGATGTCCCATGCCAGGAAGTGTTCAAGGACAGGTTGTGGTTCAAGACCCAGTGTGCTGTTTAGTATCTGCTTATCTTTCAAATATGCAAACCTTGCTCTGTTTCACTTAATTTGAAAATTTAAAAGTTGTAGGATCTTCACTACAAAATTTAGCAGGTTTTGAAGTAAGCAAAAAATATTACACATTGTGATTGGAGTCCAATTGTCAATATGTCCTGAAGCCAAACCCTCAAAATTTGGTTTAGATTAAGGTAACACTTTGTGAAATTTTATAGTGACCCAGCTCTGTACTCTGCTTTTCTGTTCAAATACTGGAAGTGGTTACACCTACCTCTTTCATACAGATTGTCTGCAATGGTAAAGAGGGTGTTGACACTTTCAGATGAATTTTGCTTTGAATTTTTGAATTTGTCTGAACTTGAATTTCAAAGCAAAACTCAGAGTCTGTGAGATCAAATAAATGAAAAACCAAAAGTCTGCATGAAACCCTGTAACATGAAATAACTCAGTCCTTGCACAGCTTTGCTTACTATCTAAAAATAGTTCAATCTCATCTATTCAGAATCTCCTGTGATAGCAGAAGGAGTGATATAAAGACCAAGAGACATGTGAGAAGCTAAGTCAGAGGCTTGAATGGAAGACAAGGAAAAAGAGACACTGTTACGTGATGTGAACTTTGTCCCTCCTTGAAATGGCATTTAAGTGCAGTGACTGTGGTACTTTCTGTAAATGGATTATCACACACCCTCCTAAAGCTGTGTGTATGCCCTCTCTGAGTGATTGAGGTCTAGGTGCTATCCAGGAAACAGAGTAGAGGTTTTTTTGCTTTAAAAAAAAAAAATTAAATATGGTGGGACAAAACCAACAAAAACAACAAAAAAGTGAAGGAGAATTGTTTACTAATTTTAATAATAATAACAGTCTTCCATGAGCAGTTCAGTACTGAAGCTGTTGCTGTTTGAAATAACTTCATTTGCCTGTGAATCTGAGGCAGCTACCATCAAATTATTTATCTTTTTTTCTGCTGGGTAATCCTTCAGCTGTTGTTATTTACATAGCAGCCTACATTACATTTGCTCCTTGCAAGGGAGAAGACAGGTCACCTGCTGCAGCCTGAATCCAGGATGCACCAGGAAAGAAAATAAGGGAACAGTGCAGAAAAAAGGAGACTTTGTTTTTTTTGATAGTTGAATCCTGATGCATTAAACACTTCCCTTTTTTGAAGCTGATTTCTTTCATCCCTTTTATTAGTTCTTTGAATACATTTTAGTTGTGTATGTAGTCCCTCATCAATTTTTTTGTTGTTTTGGTCCAGATTTGGCCAATACTTAGGCACTTATTGACATTTCAGCCAGGTGACTGTTGTCATGGTTGAACCTGGGCTGTTTATAACTACTTGCAGGGTCAGGACCTTTTTTCAGACGTTAATATTTTTAATTTTTCTATTACAGCCAATTGAACTTGTTTCTCAATATTTTTTTTTAAACAAGTGTCTAATGTTTTCTGTCTAGCACTATTGATTAATACCCATTTTTCTTTTGACTGACTGGCCTCTTTAGTTTACAAAGAATAACGTCTTCATTCATTACAATTTTGCTATGAGTATATCCTACTGATTTAAAATGTTTCCAACTATTATTAGTTTGCTCTTCTGGACAGAATTTTTGGTGTTTCAGTTGTTTGTTTTTAAATTGCAAATAAAATTTAAGAAATCATACTCTAAATAAGACAAAAGCCAGATTTTTATTTTACTTTTTTTTTCTGTCTGTTATGTTTGTAATTTCTCCCACTTCTGTAACTCAGGGAATTTTTAGTGTTCTGCTAGTCTTGCAAATCATTAATGGCTTTACTAACTAGCCAGCAATGACAGCAAAGTCTCTGACAGACAACAAGGAAATATATTTTTAGTTCTTGCAAACAAAATTCTGTGCAGAAAAACCGGTCTGTTCGTATATAACTACTGGTAACTGTAGGATGAGTAATTCCACATTCATTGTCAGTTTGTACTGTCAAATGTGAAATATCTCAGGATTTAGGTGTTCATTTGCAGTGCAACTAATAAAATGCCTGATTTTTTTAGGATTTCAAATAACTATTCAAATGTAGAGAATATTTTTTGAAGACTATATGCAACTATATAAGTCCTTGACAAACAGATTTCCGTCCCTAACTACAGAGTAATCTCAGATTTGTATACAAAGTGAGGCTGTTTAATGTCTACCTTATGTTATAAACCATGAGAAGTTGGAATGACTAAGCAATGTGATGGGAAAAATCTCCAGACAATTCTTTGTTTTACTCTCTATACTGAAAATATATAAGCCAAAGACATTTTCTGTGGTGAAGCAGCCATCATAACTTTGGATTTATGATATTATGACTAGCTGGAAAATTTAGTTAATGTAGCCAGACTTCTAATTGCTATCTTAGACCTTGATCTTTATCATTATGATAATTCTTTCATTATAACAATCAATCAATTAATATTTTTCCCCACACAATTATATTTCTATTAGATTAATATGTGTTTTCAAGGTACTGTTCTGATAGCTGATTTTTTATTTCTATATAAAGAATTCCTGACTGCCCTTAAGTACAAAAAGTGGCATCAAAGAAACATAAAGTTACACAATAAAATACTGTTCACTGTTACAGGATAGGGGGGTTCATAACCCAGAGAGCCTCAGCTCCTGTGAGGGGCAGATCTATCTTGGGTCAGGAAGCTTGCAGGTCTGTGCCACAGTGCTGGAGCCTGCACATTTTGGGATGCTCTGGGGGGCAGCACTCCTGCACTGAGCAATACATTGCTCAGTGGTGCTAAATGTAATACTCCCATGCTAATAGCAGCCAGCAGCTCTGGGTTTCAGGAAGCTTTTCAGAAAGCCTTTTTTTTTTTTTTAATTTTTCTTTTTTTTTAATAGGGGTTGATTTCTTTTGTGTGTGTGTATTCTATGAAGTGAAAGTTGTCTGGAAAATGAAAGTTGATTGAAAAAATGAAAATTTCTTTTCCTATCATTCTGCTTTAAATAGTTCAGATTCTACCAAGGTGTCACTTGCTCTCAGTTATTTTCTTAAAACCAAATGTTCAAGGGAACTGGGCTGCTATATGGCTATGTTGTGTTGTTACTTTCTTTGGAAAGCCTCACATGTCAAAGTCTGTACAGGTGGAAGTACAGACTGCAGACTGGGGACAAGTGAGTGGTCAGTCCTACACAATCAGATGAAAGAGTAAAAGTAGATATAGTACTTATTTCTGTAAGAAAACAGCAAAGTCCTGACTTAACCAGTCAGCAATGGAGTGTAATTGGCTGGAGGATGAAAGCTGAATAGTCAGAGCTGAGCAGAGTCAACTTTCTTCCCTAACTTAGAGTGCTTCAAACATTTTATTTTTGATTTTTTGCTTAATTTCTGAAAGCAGCAAAAAGACAAATGGATTCTGGAAGAGAGGACAGCTGAATAGCTCTGTAGTATTTGTACAGAGAATCCAAAGCTTGAAATCCCTTCACAGGTGGGTACAGTGAATTTTACCATATATATTAACTACACAACCTTACACAGAAAACTATGTGAAAATAAAAATTTTAAGCAATGTGGTAGATAGACAAAGCCTTCAGACATTTTTAACTACCATTAGCTTAGGTTGACTCTCATACCAGCATGTTAACTTCTGAACCTCTAAACAGGGCCTAATGAAGGCAAGCATATGTTAGGAGAAAAAAAGTATTTTTGCCTTGTGGAGAGAGATTAAAACAATACACAATGCCCATCACATCCTCCAGACAGAATAGGTAATAGTTGTTTCAGGGCTTGAGGATTGAATTTCTTCCTGGGACCAGCCTCACCTCCGATTAATCCCAGGTGTCAAGGGATTTGGTGTGAAGCTCCTTGTCAGTCTCTTCCAACTCAAGTTATTTTAAATCTATGAATGTGGGAGATGACTGAACCATGTAACTAATGGTTAGTAACTTAATGGTAATCATGTAACTAATAGTACTAAGGTCCATCACTAACCCACAAAACTGATGTTTTCTGAAGATCATGCAAAAAAATGAAGCAAACTTGAAAACAGATCTCCACTGTCTTGAGCCTCAGTGTGGCTGGACAAGACCATTCTATCTTGTCTCAAACTTTACTGATGAATTGAAAATTTCATAGCTACTTGTTCTTCTTTTTTACTTTCATTTCTTTACCAAATTGCACTGCTAATTGTTAGTTAAGTCCTCTGCACCTGATGTAGATACTCTTTACAAAATAAGTGCAAGTATTAAAATGAGATGTGGGGCAACAGTGCCAGCACACCATGAAAAAAATAGATGGTGCAAACTAAGATGCTGAGCAATATATTTACTTATTGTTGACAGCAGCAAGGGAAAACCTTTATATGCATGTTAGTATATAAACAAATTGATTCAAAGATTAATATGTACTTTTTTTCTATGTTGGACATTGAAAGTGAATGTTATGTGCAAATCCTATTTATTTAGATCCTGAGAGCTCATTCTAAATGATATAATCAATGCCACTAGGTAACACATTCTCACTAGTTCTGATACTAAGCTCTCATACATAAGAGTGACATACTACTGAATAATTTTCTAGTTGAATACATTTGTATCTATGAGCATGTTTTGGATAACAGCAACACTTTCCCAGTTCTGCAATAGTTAATAAGTTCAGATATTGATGTACAATTCATTGTGAAAAGATTGCATTTCTTAATTACATTCTTGTGAGGATGTAGATACAAAAGGATAAAGGTCTTATCTTAGTGTATCTATTTCCCCACAGGGAAAGAAAATGTGCTGTTCTCCAGTACATGCACATTCACAGATATATTAGAGTTGTGCTTACACTGAGAAAGGCAGTAGCATAAATATTTCAGTAGAAAAATAAATTTCTAACAGAAATAATGCTGGTACAACCCCTGTATGTGTGCCAGACTCTACTGACAACAGCTTTTTCCTGATTCCCATGATAACAACATCAATAATCGTGAAATCCTTTGGAACTAATGTGGCATATGAGTGTAATTCTGAAGGACAATCACTTCACTGGCTGAGGATAATCTGCAACAAGGTGATTGGGGCATCTGGCTGCATTAACAGCAATGCAAGTAGATGCTGTGGATAGAAATGAATGTATCATCTCTGGTCCTGATTATTATGTCACTCAGATATATAATTTCAGTATCAATGGGCTATTTTAAAGGTTATCAAAACTTCATAATGAGTGTTTTCTGCTGAATCCATAATCTCTTTTAGAAGGCATATATGTGAAGACTTCCAACCTTTTAGTCGTGCTCTATTTCTTGTTCTGAAACTCCAGATAAATTGTTTAGATAATATTTATTCTATTTGAGTGATGGAGAATAGAATTAGAAAGAGAGATATCTTGTAGCATGTTTTTTTTCTATTTTAGATATTTTTATTCATTACTTCTTTTACTTTCAGAGAAAAAGAAGTCCCAGTCTTTTCAATCCTTCTTCAAAGAAGTTGTTTGTACGTTTTTGTGTTAATTACTATAATTCCTCTCTAAGTCCAGTTTTATTTCACATTCTTCCATCTATTTGAACAATATAAGAGCAAGGTATTTCAGATACTGCAACTCTGAAATACCTACTGGTACTGTGACTTTGCCTGCAATGTTTTTTGTTCTACTCCATTTGCCCAAGAACTCATCTTTTTGAAATGTGATTTTGTATTAAATGGAAATCTCTAGTGGGCTAAAAACTGAGTCCATCATTTCCTAAACTGCTATTAATATAAAACAGTAAGTGCAAAAGTAATTCAAGTTTCCTTTCCAATTGTTGAGTGTGTCAATATCTCTGGAAACCACTATTCTGAGAAGACTCCTTGAACTTGAAAGGGTAGCAGAGAGGCTGGTTATGACAATTGCATATCATCTTCTAAGGTACATTAGCCATAGACTGTACTTACACTTAACAACAATTTCAGCTAATTACATTTGCCGTAGGCAAAGTATTCCACTGTGGTCAAAGACCCTGCTGACACACACACATCTGGTAAAGGTGTCTAGGATTGACTTGGGACTGAATGAATGTAACTTCTGCCTCATCTCAGGGATCCTTTGAATTTATGTTGAGAGATAGCAAATGCCTCACATAATCTATTGCTTGACTCTTCTGTATGTTGTTCCATTAATTATTTCCTCAGAGAGTAAGTACAAGCAGAAGTCTGACTCCAATTTTCCATCATTATTTGAATGATATTGTTTAGAAATGTCACGGAAAATTTCTGATAGTTCTATACAAGGTTCTGAAGATTCCCTATGAGTATCCTTTTTGGTATGTTTGGCTAAAAAAGTGGGACATGGGTGGGCATAGGTTAAATTCTCAAACCTTGACTAATTCAAAAGTTGGCAAAATGAATCTTTTAAGATTCATTAATTAAGGGAGAGAGATAGAAAACTAGAAATATGGGACCAAGCCTGATTTTGGTGGCAATATTAGTGAAAAGATATCTATATATGATAGATGCTTTGGTTCTGCAGCATAAGCCTAAGCGATGATTACATGTTTGTTACCTAAGGCAGATACTTTCAACAGGAATGGAAATATATGAAAGCAAATCTAACAGTTTCTAAGTATTTCACTGGAATTGAAATCACACCTTGAAAGGAAGACAAATATTCAACAAGAAAAGGAATGGGTAATAGTTCACTGATTTGTAATTTGAAATTCCTGAAGTCAGGGAGTTGTTCTCCAGATGAGATACAATTAAAACACCCAAAATTCCTGAAAAAAACCTAGTCTGTTTCATAGCTGCTTAGGTCAGAGCTGGAACTGAGAGTTTACTAAAACCACAAGCATGTTGATATATATCAGGGAATGCAGCAATTCAACTTAGTGCATGTAGGACCCATCCCAAAGAACTTCTTCCCATTCCAGTGTTACCACCCACCTGCACAGTGTCCTCGCTAAGCACTGTCAGTTTGCCAAGTGTCAGAGTAAAGGTGGGTGAGCTCAATTTGAGCTTTGCTCAGCTGCAGCTGTGGCAGAGCAGCACACATGTTGCAGCTGATGAGGTGCACAGAATCTTACCTGGCCTCACCAGAAGCAGAGACGACCTCACTGAGGTTTTATCTTGCAGTTTACGTTTCATGAAAGGCAGAGTGGCATGGTTCATAAAGAAATTAAGAAGAACTAAGTAGAAAATATGAGGTGGTTGGAGTTTGGATATAAATTTCATTGGAGTTAGAAAAGATTGCAGACTTGGGGATGCGGGCATTAGTGATGGTGGAAAGACAGCACTTCTTTTCCAATGCCAGCTGTTTCATTGAAATGCTCTTGTCAAGCAGGTCTCATTTCTGGGAACAGGAAGAGAGAGGGAGTTCCTGAAGAAGGTGTAATGAGATTGGGAATCTTAAATCTAGTGCTGTGAAGTAACAACTAGACTCCCTTAGGTTCTACAGGTGATGGGAAAATGACATTGCAGCAAAACCATGGCAAGAGGGCAGAAGATTAGGAACAGCTCTTAAAGGGGAAGCAATTAAGGAAGAATTCATGAGAAGGTTTTATCAAATAATTTGTGATCTAAGTGTCAAAGGTTACCAAAATCTGATTAAACTGCAAATCTCTCACTAATATATCTTCCTATGTACCCAGGACATTTTTTATGTTTTCCTTTGCTGTCGCTTCTGAGTTTATCGCTGCAGACACATTTAAGGAAAATTGGAGAATATTAATTCTTTTATATGTTTAGACCTGTGAAAACATTTTTTTACAACCATTAGCTTTTCAGCTTGTCTCCTTTTGAATATTTTTCCTTTCTCCCTGTATTATAATTTCCCCCAGAAGCATTGCCCAATTTTTGCTGTGATCTTATAAATCTGATTTTTCTTTATTTTCTATGTTTCTGCTCTGGCAATAACATATTTTTTCCTGATGTGAGGTGAGCATCTATGTGGTTTTTTTTTTTTTAGTTTTACTCTTCTTTGGTAAATGGGTTGTAAAAAAACCTATAATTTTCATTTCAGATGCCAGGAGTGAGTTGACAAAGAAGACTTTCTGCATACCCTACTGCTCTGCCTGGAAGCTAAAGAAAAGATAATCCTTTTGTACGCCACATGAAGCAGGTGAAAATCTTTTGCAATGAGAAGGATGTGAAAACTTTGTGAAAACGATGCTGTTTAATATTTTCCCATGGCATAGGTTAACTCCTACACGTGTGTGCTGGTTGAATTATACATTTTCCATTAAAGTGATATGCTTCAGAATGATTTTGTAGCTGATGATAGTGTAGAAAATTTACAGTTTATCGCTGAATTTATTAGCAATGCATGCCACAGTCCTTGGCTGGGTGCTGCATATCAGAAAATACAGAGAGGCAGGTCATAGTCTGTTCAGAGACTGTTTATTCCTAAGATGCAAGCATTTAAAGGAGCAGTAAAGGGCATATTATTATGCAGACTTTCAGACATATTAAGCCTGTTTGGAGAAATATGATACAGAAATACTGCTAGCAATCACAGAGGCTATAGGCAAACCATGTGCTAGACAATGTGGATTTTACAATATGGGAACAAAAATTTGTTCTGTGAATGCTTAGAAGTAATATGCGGAGTCTAGGAGGAGGGCTTGCTAAGCTGATTTAAAAAAAATAAAGAAATTCTTGCACCCATTTTGGACTTTAGGAAGCAAAGTCATTACTCTCCTTCCAGATATCTGTCTGATCAGAAAATGGAATTTCTCATTTAGTTCAGGAAGCATTACATATGTTTAGTTTCTGACAAAGCCTTTACAGATGGGCACCTCATTTTTATTAATTCTTGCTGGTTTTTGTCAGCATTAGAAAATATATTGTCAAAAATGAATGGTATATATCTATGAAAGGTATTTAATTTCTCACACAATACTTCTGACTTTGTGTGTGTTTTTATCAATCAGAAGAGAAATATAAATTCTTTATAAATCAGAAGAAAACTCAGCTTTTGGTTTTTGGTTTTTTTTTTTTCTTTAATATTAAAATTATATTTTTTTTTTAAATTTTTTTTTATGGTTGCCATTGTGAGGCCCTCATTCCCTGAGGGAACGTCCTGAAGTTGTGCCAGGAGGGATTTAGGTTGGATGGTAGAAAAAGGTCCTTTCCCCAGAGGGTGTTTGGGCACTGGAACAGGCTCCCCAGGGCAGCAGTCACAGCACCAAGGCTGAAAGAATTCAAGAAGTGCTGGACAATGCTCTTAGGCACATGGTGTGACTCTTGAGGTGTCCTGTGCAGGACTAGTCTTTGGACTTTGGTGATCTTAGTGGGTCCCTTCCAACTCAGGATATTCTCTTATTTTGTGGTATTCAAGATTACAGATATGTGCAAATTAATTAAATAAATTGTCAATAATTCTAACTTTAAAATATTTTCAGTAAAAAATATTGACTTGTTTCCCATTTTAAAAAAAAGTTTATACACAGATTGGATACTTTCTTACTGACTTGGCCAACTTTTCTGAATAAACCCCAGAGTAGGAGGCAGTACCTACCATGAAGAAAATTTATATGTAAGGTGAATGATGAGAAGTACTCTTAAATCACAAAAACAAGCAAACAAAAAAGTGAGATTGAGAACTGGGAAAGAACCAAATGAGCTAGGAAATCACAAGACAACATAGTTCCATAAGGGCTATTTGGATTTCACAGTGACTCAGAAGCTGAATGCCTCATAACCTATAAGCAGAGGAATGTGAGAGTGAGAAAAATCCCTTCCCTCCTTCATTCCACTACATAAACTACTTGGATTACATAAAAAATAATTCATCTATTTATTGCATAAGAAAAATGCTTAACCCCATTACTTAAACAAAAATCAATTGAAGAAAAAAATCTACCTGATGAAAACAAACACTACCTGCTTTCACAAATGGAAGAAAAGCAAAAGAAATCATGAACTGAGCATGAGAGTCAGTCTCAGACCTGCTTCTTGGGATGGAGTTTGGATTATGTCTGTTTCCTGGAACAGAACCTGCAGTGGACTCAACTTAAAAGTGTCAGCCCAGCTCTGGAATGGTTTCTGATACTGGGAAATAACTATCACAGCATATCATTACCAAGGCTTTTTTTGCTGTCAGAATCACACTGGAAAAATAAGAGTTTTATAGATTCTGCTGCTTCATAAAAACAAGCATCTGAGCAGGGATGTAATTAAATGTTTGGCATCTCAAACATTTTGTGCAAATTTAACCTGAGCAGGTAAATCAGCTCAGCATCAACGACAGTGTAGAGGGTATGCAGTACAAGAATATACACAAAATAATATAAAAACAAAGCGCATCCTTTAGCAAGCCCTGAATAATAGTCAACAAAATGGACTCTACAAGGACAGGTTGCTGACTCAAAACTAAAGCAACTGTAAAACATACACACCCCCTAGAAAACCAACAGAATGCAGATTAGAGGTATTGCTTCTGCTTTCCTGTTCCCAAACTTCCTAGGAATTAATGCTTCGTAAAACAGTTTCTCAACTCTTTCCACTTGATTACATTTTGGTTATCTCTCTGCAACAGGCTAAGTGAATGCAGATCTGCAAGAATTTAGCATTGTTATCTTCTTTTAAATCTTTAATATACTTAATTTGTTTTCCTTTAAAAAAACAAATAAAATCCCCCCAAAAAACTGTGTATGTGGATCTTCATATTTGAAATGTGTTATTGTTTACTTTGGCAACAGAAATGAAAAGTTTTGCTGGGAGGCTTGACAGATTACCAAAATGAATCTCCCCATGGGTTTTAAAATCTTTTGGAAGGCTGAAAAATGCAATTAAAATTTTGTGATACCATTTGTTTATACAATTTATAAGACAGTGTCAAAACCTTGGATCCAGTCTTTTTAGTATAAGCTTTAAGCTTACAGAAGCTTATATATTGAATATATTTTTTTTCATAAATCTGTCTGATCTGTTGACTTGGTTTGTGCATCACCCAAAGGAGGAGCAGGAAGTCAGGACACGAACTCCACATTTCAAGGTATCAGTCCAGGGACTATAATTGCTTCTCTGGAGTTCCAGTGAAACTAAAATTGAGCTTCAGGTATTCCCCTCATATATACACAGATATCCATTCATTTCCACATAGTTAGCTCCCTCTTCTTCCCACTAGATTAAAAAAGGAACATGTCATGATCTTCAGCATCCTGTAAGATGGGATGCCACATCTCCTTCACTTCTTCCAGTCAAGAAGACATGGATGAGACACCAACTCCTTTGGCATCATGTGTTTAAGAACCTTATTCAACTAACAGAAAGGTAGATTCCTCAGTCACTCACATGACACCACACAACTATTTGTGATTCTCTGTGCAGGGAAGTAGAATGTTGCACGGTAGCATTGCACAAGACATGGTTAGAAGAGAAATGCAGCTGGAAAGAAACTACAGTTTTCCCACTAAATTGTTATTAAAAATATAGAATGTGTAGCACATCTTTCCTAATATGGTGGATGATGATGCATGGTAAAAAATTATTTTGGCAGAGTTAATTGATTTGGTTTCAAATATTCTACGGTCTAAACTATTACCTTGATCTGAGTTTTTCTGGAGTACCTCTACATAGCAGGAATCCCTTTTATAGATGTTAAAAAGACATATATTTATATATGTTTAGTATATAAACATATATATGTTTTATATATGTTTAAAAAACATTATATTATAAAAGGTATCAGCTGCTCATGGTTAACACTAGCAGCACTCAGGGGTTTTCTTTTATTATGATGCATTTTCTCATTGTGTTTAAAGTCCATATTAAAGGCAAGAATATGAACTGCCAGAATAAGAATCAGCTTAGATGCTATTTGAAGGTAATCTTTTGGTCTGTGCTCAGGTGCTCTCCCAAGTGAAGTCAACTCCATCATGAGAAGAATGGAACTGCCTTCTATGTTTGAACTTCCAAACATTAATTTTGCCTCAAAGCTGAAAATACTGCATGTCTCAGGTGGTGTAAAGGCCACTCACTAAAAGTATGACATGAATGATGTTTACAGCTGTAGCCAGAGAAGGAACGATTTTTGAAATATACCTATTGCTTTTTAGATAGGTTTCAGTTAGAATAGCAGAAAATGTCAATAATTATCTCTCCTCTGTGATCATAACTATTCAAATTAAATGGCTTATGATCTGTGCATAATCTAGCAAACTACTAATCTTCACATTCTTGAAGGCAGTACACATTTTGCAATATGACATTCTTGTACTGCACAATAACCAGAGGGAGATATTTTTTCCTTCCTAGTCCTAGAAAGGAGGAAAGGAGGGCACTAAAGTAAATGATTTTCTGGCTGGTTTCACTCAAAATATTCCATGGAATCTGCTGATAGCTTGAAAAGAATTTAATAAAAAGTTGAAAAAGGAGAGATTGAATAGGATAAGTGATAAGAACCAAGGTGATGAGAAACTCTGAAAGATCAATCCAGTGAAGTACACTGAGGTTCAACAAAAGCTTTTGAATTAGACTATTTTCAAACCACTTCAGCTGAATGTGGACCCTGGAGTGCAATTTGCAGTGGTACCAAATTGATAGAAATTGTTTTTCAATAAAGCACCTTGGTGTGTTAGCTTTGATTAATCAGAGGCAATTATCACAGCTAATGGAGCATAGCTACAAGCGCAGTCACAGCAAAGTTCACAGGCCTCTTGCACCTAAAGTTCCACAGAAATGTGCTCCATAGGCAGGCCAATTTGTGCATGCTGCTTTAAGTATCTTTTCTAAGCACCACAGTTATTGTGTGTTTGCTTCAATACCGGATGAGCTCGGTCACAAACACCTCGGCACTTTGGAATTTTGAAATAACTTCAATATCAAGCATTGGAACAAGCTGCCCAGGGAAGTGGTTGAGTCACCATCCCTAGAGGCATTTTAAATGTATGTAAATTTGATGCTTAGTGGCATAATTTAGTTCTGAACTTGGCAGTGTCAGGTTAACAGTTGGATTTGATGATCTTAGGGGTCTTTTCCAACCTAAACAGTTCTGTGATTCTGTGATTCTGTGATTAGATTTCTGTAAACATTCAAGCAAAAAAATTTATAAGTCTCATAGTGCACTTGGACCATTGCTACAGTCCTAATCTAACTCACAGTTTTGGGGTAAATCAGTGCCAAACTGAATTAAATATGTAATCTTTCAGATGGAACAATTGCTGGCATTCTAGGGGCCAGACTTCAGTGAAATATTTAATCCTTTTGGACATGCTGCTTTAAAATATTTCAGGCTAAATACTGCCTGGTATGAAGAAGTAAGTTGGATTCATAGTCTCTACTGAGTTTACTTGCAATGGAATTTAGTTTTTCCTGTCCCCATCCTGGGGGGAAGGAATCTCTTTAACCACCTCAGCTAACTCCATATTGGAGCTGTGGTCTGTGGAATCAAGGTCCTTCCTTCCCTGTGCTAATCTTAGACAGGCTTGCAATTATGCTGAACTCATTGATGGTCTGTATAAATACAGCGAGTGGCAAGTCAGTGATTCAGCCAGCTCTGCAATGGGAGCTGCCAAAAGAATCAGTGGTCAAGGGGAGGCAGCAAATTCTTATAGCTCCTTGCTTGGTATGACTGTGAGTCAGACTCCACATTAACTGCTTCAAGGCCAAAAGGGCAACCTAAATTCTTATTGCCTGTGTTAAAGAGAAGCATTACAACACTTAAAATGCAGACTGACAAAGTTCCCCTGAGCCATGCTTGCAACCACTCTCTGCATGTTCAAAACCAGCCACTGAAATGCAGGACATAATGTAATCACTGTTTTTTTGAAATATTATTGTCCATTTTTCATATTTTCCCAGGTCACATCATAAACATTTAATTTAATGGACATTTTATGTGAATTTTACCATATAATTCAGCTAGAACCTCTAAAAACAAATTAACTGTTTCCTTATAAAAGCTATTACAGCAGCTCACCTAGAAGACCCATTTCTTTATTTTCTTAAGTGCTGTTGGAAATAATCCAAATATACTGGAAATTATGCCCTCAGATTCGCAGTGAGGAAATGGGGACATGGAATATAGCTCAGAAGATACTTTCGGGGCTGCAGAACTGATCCCTGGTTTACATGGCTGTTACACTACAATACAGAATCCTCAGAAAGGAACCTATGTACCCGGTGCTCAGCTCCTCGAAATGGTGACACAATTACAGCAATTACTTAGAGGAAATACTCCTGGGGGATCAACTTCATACTCTGAACATCAAAGCAGGTTGCTGTCAAGCACAGGGAGGAAGATCTGCTCAATGCTGTGCACCTGCTTAAGAGCAACCAGTGTCACATGGTGATGCCAGTGCTTGGCTTTTGCACAGCAGAAATAGGGAAAGGGGAGGGGAGGATATAACTTCACTCCCTCTCAATCCCCCCAGTGCTTCATCTCTAAAATTAGGAGCTGGACTTAAATTAGGGAGTGCAACATTCTTGTTTGTGGTGGTGTCCTTCCATCTGTCCAGCAGCAGACCCTAAACCAATCTGCCCTGTCCTCTACAGAGAAAGTTTCATGAGAAAAGGAAAGTCTCATGCATTCCATCTCTGCTGGGGCAGACAATGAGACAGGAATTTTCATGGAAAATGAGTAGGAAAATTTTTGGTTTGCTTTGTTGTCCACATGATGATATTGCTCTAAGGCTAATCTCGATTGTATTATGAATTGTACATACTTGTGACAGTGATGTCCACAGTGGCTGTCACAGTAAACTGTGCAAAATGAAGTATTATGAAGCAACTGCTGAGCAGAAAGATGTAGAGGTTTCATTGCTTATTGAAAGGTATTGCCATCTCTGTAGAAAATTGTTTCCTTCAAACCCAAATCTACAAAATTGCCTTAGGAATACAGAAAAAAATATCCTCCTTTAAAAGCAAAAGCAGCAGAATATCGTTATTTTGTCAGGTTTGCAACTTTTCTTTTAAAAAGCACTTGTAAATGAGTATATTTTTAAAATTGTAGAGACAGCAAAAATGGGGAAAGTTTGGCATCCACAAAACCCTTGGGTCTAGCTTAGCCTGCCACATTAGCTATGGCTTAGCAATGTGCATTATGCAAATACAGCAAAGAGCCTTTTAAAACCTGATTAAAGACCTGACCTACAGATTAAGTAGGGTCATCTTAATAGTGTGCATGAAAGTAGTGTCCTGTGTTGGAGACGAAGATAGTGAGGAATAGGAGAAAAGTCTCGGGTTTAATTTTCTAATGCTAATTCCAAAACTAAATAGGTTTTTGGGAAAAAATAAAGAAAAATGTAATTCAGAACTGATGACCTGTACAGTCTTTGCTTTAAGGAAAGTGTCTCTTATCTGTAGTTCTCTAAGTAGCAGATAAAGATCATATGCAAAAATGTCAATGATACATGACAAATTTTTAAATTTTTTTCCTAACCACCTTCTTTGAACCAAAATTTTACCTGTAAGGAAGATTTAATAGTTCTTTCTGTACAGGGAGACTAAGCATTTTCTATTTTTTAATGTTACCTTTCATTTCATGTATCTTCTGCAAGAGAAAGAGGGAAGTATATTTATATATGTTAAGAAAATGCAGACAGTAGGAAAATATAAGTGTTCAATATTAATAGAATATTTTTCACAGCTGGCTTTTTCCACTTTAGAGAACTTCTTGCTGTTTTTGTATTGCTGCATTTGTGATGTAGGATGAGAATTTGTTTGGATGGAATTCTGCTTGGAGCTCAGGCTGTTGAGATAGATGCCCTCATTTGATTTGATTGTGTAAGCTTTCAGATCTGAAACTAGTCTGCTGATGTAACCAGTTGATCAAATTAAAATGCCTTCTTGGACAAGAAGGAAACAGAAAATAGCTTTACCTCCTCATTTTTTTTAAACATCCTTGTGCTAAAAGAAAAAAAAAACAAAACAGGAAAAAGAGAGGAAAGAGAGGAAAGATAGAAAGGTGAAGGCACTCCTGTGAAAGAAATTTTCTTTTCATAAAAATATTGTCAGCTAATAGAAGAATTAAGACAGTTGCACCAGCTCTTTAAAAATCCATGTGACACTGGTTGCAGAGTGAGAGTGGATAAGCAATTTACATGGTGTAATTTACTCTTTGAACATGAGTTTTCATTGAGGTGATATCCATGATCAGACTACAAATACTTTGGTTAGAGTTACTGCAATTTGAGGATAGCTCTTTTATAAGCTGATCACAAATAATCCTGATGCAGGTATATGTGTCTCTTAGCTTTGAAACAGAATCTTTAATGTTTGTTTCACATCATAGCTATTGAATATCTTGACAAAGTTTAACTTGAAAAGAAAAAAAAGCTGCAAGCCACAAGGATCTAAATTCTCTGGGTTAAATCTGTTTAGGAATGGTTCTGCATAGAGAGGATTAAAGATTTCTGCTAAGTCTGTATCCCTTTTCCTGTTCTGATCCCCCTTAACTTTGTCCTCTGTGATACCATTAGCAAAACTGCAAGCCAAAAAGATTTTGGTTTGATTTACTTCCAGAGTTTTAAGTATCTCTAACAGTTTTTATACTCCAAGAACATGCAATTCATACAGCTCAAATTAAAGCATAGAGCCTCATTCTGTATTTGTTGTAGGAAATTCTGAGAAAATTAATTCCAGAAAAATCTTACAATTCTGCAGGTTTCTCTGCTGTATTTTAAAGGCTTACAAGGTTAAGAAAAATTTACAGAATGAGATTCCAATGACAAGACATTGAAAACTGGTGAAAGCAATTTTGAGTATTGATAACAAAGTAACTCACTGAATGTCCCCTGTCAGGCACCGACAGCTGATGCATGTTCAGTACACAGTGAGTGCTCCCAGTTCCATCAGACTGTCTCCATAATGTCATTGCTCATAATACTGTATGCTGTCATTTTGGTCTGAAGCACAAACAGTGGCTTTGTTCTGTGAAAAACAACTATCCCCTCTGCTTTGTGTCTTCGGAACAACAGCAGACACAGGTCAAAGTAAGGATGGTCTAAGTGAAAGCTGAAATAAATTGTCTAGCATTTAATTTTTCTAAGCCATAATATAAATAATGATTAGGCAATCCATGTATGTTCACCCTCTTGTTCCTGCTGCTGATAATAATACTTGTGGCACTAAACAATTTATATAGCCAGTAATATATCAGCCCAGCCAACAAATATGAATCAGTGAACCAGCTAAAAATTCTGTCTGAAACGCCCTTCCTCCACAAAGTCAGCAGAGCATAACACATCAAAATAAAGGTCAGAGCAACCCCAATTTCAACATTGCTAGTCATCTTTGATTGGGTTTGACTCTGAGTCTCATTTATCAGTGCAAGCCACTGAAATGATCTCTGCATTTCCAAATTGTTTCTAATTTGTTTCACTGCAGTCCTTAGAAAGGAAGACAATAACTTAACTTCTGCTTCTTTGTTCACACTTTTTGTTTCCTACAAATAGTCTCCAAATTTGCTTTTCAGATTTAAAGAAGCAGAGAGAACTTCATTAGTATTACTACTGCTATGACTGATTACTATTATTATTATTATTATTATTATTATTATTATTACTTCTGAATTTTTAAGTTACTCTTAGATACACGACAACAAAGTTGTGGGAAACAACAGGGAATCTGCAAGACCACTGCTCCCAAATATTATTTTTTTCTTAACTAAAACCATTAGAAAATGCTAAAATTGGGAGGTTTATAAACTTTTTTCCATTTTTCTGGCAGAAAACTTAAAAAAGTGGGACTGAACATCTACCGTATGTGCTTTTAGCTTAAGGGCGAGCAAAACTGATAAAAGATAAGAGCAGGAAATGGCATGAGCAAAAGAGAAAGAAAAAGACAATATAGATAAATAGATTTGGTAGGAAGCCAGCCTCCTTTTGGTAGTTTACAAAAAATGGAAGTTACCTTTAGCTAAAGATCTTTCTTGAGTGGATCACAGGGCACATAGGTGTTCACTGTGGTCCAATTTGTTTGATTAAATATTTATAGAATAGCTAAGGGCAAAATTTTCCTCTCATTTAATCATTAGGAACATTACCATTGTCTCCAACAGGAGTGTTGATGGCATGGTTTGCCCAAATGAATGCAATGTATATTCGTCTATGCAGCAAGAATATTCACATGCTTCAAGCCCATTTGCAGCTCTGCTTTCTATGCATCTGCTGATTCAATTGCCTCCACATTGTTATCCAGTGACATTTAAAGTTCTTTACGGTATCTGAGGCAACCAAACAAAGCTTGGTCATATGTCAGAGGACTTAATTGGAGCAGTGTCTCCTGAATTGGCAACAGCTGGCCAGATTTTTTCCCCTAGGGCAGCTCAAATGACACTGGATAACTAAATTAAGGCAAATATTTCACCTCAGATTTTCTAGCCATAGACTTCCAGTCTTCCTCTGCTAAGGTTGCTTGCTGTATAAGTTGCAAAACTTAGTGAGGAGTTAATTTTGTTTACAAGAAAACATGCAAGGCAGAGCAGGGCTCTAAGCACTTGGTGGTGATGGATCCATTTCCTTTTATCACCATTATTAGCTCTTCCAAAGTGAAAAGATTCTAAGTCTCTTCCAGTGTTAAATTACAATGCATTTGAATGACCTTATAGTGCAAAACCAGAAGGGAGATGGAGACACTTGCTCCCTTGACATTTATTCTCTAACCCAAATTACCTTTCCTTTCTCTTGCAGGACCCACATTCCGGTTATTCACTTATGAAAGCATTTTGGCAATAGTGAGGGCTCTTTCTTTGAAGTCTGTCAGTAGCAATATGGACACATCCTTTGGTGTGGACATATGCCCAATGAAATCAGCTAGTACATTAGCTCATCCCTTTTACCCTTGAACTGAAAGAAATAGAAAAAGAATGAATCTTTGCATTTAAGAAAATATAAACCTCAGGTTTTGTGCTTCCTGGAATTCTGCTCTTTTCTTAGCAGCTCAGCTTAAAGGAAAGAGCAGATTGTTAAGCATCGCTTGCATAGTTTGGTCAACAGCAATTAAAACATTAAATCATTGATTACCACAGTTACTGAGTCTTTCTTCCCGCCTGAATGATATGTGGTCTGACAGTTAAAGACAGGTGTAGTATAAGTCTGAATATCATGGTAGAATAAAGATTTAACATAAAACTGGAACATTTTTCAACCATTTATGAAAGCAAACCTCTGAGTCCCTACTCTGTGCTCTCAGATTCCTAATAAAGGTGAGGAGCTGGAAAGAATATAGAGGGCTAGAGTGATTGACTTATAAGGATTTATTCAATGAGCTGAATGTTGATATCTTGTCCTGACAACTGACAGCAGGATAAGGTAACTGTTTTCAAGCACTTGAACAGTATAACCATGAAAATATGCTAGGAATTATTAAGGCTGACAAAAAGCTATCAAAATCACCAGACAGTAAGCAATAGGACTGCCTTCAGAACATTTTGTACACAAATACTTTATAGAGCTTAAACGGTTACAGATGATTGCAGAGGGTTTTTTTTTCTTGGTTTTTTTCCTTTTTTTAAGAATCAGGCCTGAAGCAATGGAAAGAAAATAGTCAAAAAAATTCCAGTAAATAATATTTTCTAAATACAAGATCTATTTGGCTGAGTAATAATCTTTACAGGGAAAGAATACAAATCCCAGAATTGAAGGGTCTATTAAAAGCAGTCTTATGCTGACATTGGCATTGACTGCATGATCTAATAGGGCAAGTTGTCTGCATGATTTAATGTAGGGCAAATTTCCCCCTCCTCCATCTCAAATATCTATTATTTTAAATTCAACAAGAACTACCTGACAGGATTTCTGACACTTACCTTGTAAAAAGAAAAACTTTGAGCGAGAATATAAATATACTTCAGTTTACATCAAGCTGCCTTGATTTACCACAGTACCTTTGCAAACCTATGAAGTAGTGCTTGTATTTCAAGGCTGCTCATTGTCATACATAACAAACATTTTGCTTTTCTGTCTTTAGTGTGTGTGAAATGGTTAATTAATATGAACTCAAAGTGAATCCTGGAATTTTTGTGTATATATTTAGTTAGTTTTGTTAAACTTATTCCTGTAGGATCTGGTCTCAGGGTTACTTCAAGAGTTTTCCCAAGGGCTGGTTTGTCTGCATGAGTACTGAATCTTAATGTTCTTGTCCAGTTTAAATGTAGTTGCCTGGACTAGCCAGATAATCTGATAATTTTTAAGTAACAAATTATTTATAGTTGCCTTTGCTAATGAACCTGTGACAGTTGTATTATGGTCTGGATGATTTACTGCAATTTGAACATATGCTTCAGACTGTAATATTTGGGCATAGATTATTTCCTTATTGATATGAAAATATGACCAATTTCTACAGAGTGTTATTGATCAAAATATTAGTTACTTGAATCTATTAGGGCTTTTGAAAATTTGTAATTGAAAACCATAGCTAATGATGCTCTCCAATACAACTCTGATGATCTCAGTGTGGTGATCTCAGCAAGGATTTGATTTACATAATTTCATAATTCTCATCTGATTTACTTGTGTAAAAATGCACTTACCATGGGGGGGTTGTGTTGAAATTACTGAAGAAAAAAGGTGTGACTAGTATTTCTCATAAAATTGAATAAATGGCCAAAGGCTCATAAAAGTGTTAAGTAGATACTTGAATATTCTCTGCTGTATTGTTATGAAGACTGTAGAAGACATTCTGACCTAACAGAAGGAAGAAGGAATGTAAAGACTGGGTATTTTCTGGACAAGCAGACACCTAAAGTCTAATTCTGCTTTCCTCTGTGATATTGGTATGTTTAGTCAGCCTTCAATATCAGTGTTCACAATGTTTCTAAAAGGAATATGAGAAAACACACTGGAATTCCAGGCTGCTTCTCAAGCACAAAAATCTGGATGATAGTCAAATATCAGAACTATGGAGTCGAGATAAGTTCCAACAGTCAAAGTACTGATCAAGCCAAGATCAAGTTCTAACACCAAATTCTCTGGAAATTGTTATTGGTATTGTGATAGCCTGTAGAATTTAATATATACTTTTTGTACTTTTTATGTTTTTTAGTATTTTTAGCTAACAATGGGTTTTAGCTATGTCTCAGGAGACTACTCATAGCAAGAGAGAACCACACTCAATAATCACAAAAAATATTGTCTTTTCCTCTAGCACGCCTTGCAATTATAAATGTTTTTTTCTCTTTCTTACAAAGTACAAAGTTTTGCAAGCTTAAAGCATGCAACACAAAGAGCCAAGGGACCTGCAAGATACTATTAATTGAGGTGTATAACCTCACTCTTCCTTTGCCCATTTATTTCCTTAAATAACAGGCTTGCCTTTCAAGGAAATGAAAAAAGATGCTACAGCTAACCCCAACAACACATTTTGTTCTGTAGCTAAATTACTCAACATCAATCATTTAAGATCCTACTGTGGAATTCAGTCTAGGTATAATTATAGTTTTTCACTTGCTTTCAGTTAAACAGAATTCCATTGTTTGCTTAATACACTTGAGAAAAACATTGTGACCATTCTAAATAAAAAGGCCCTGAACAAACCTCCTTCATTCAAATCTGTTATGAAGGAACATAATCTCTGGACATAAAATAAATATCCACAATGATTTTACCCTTGAAGATGTATTTTTCAGGACATGCACTAATGCTTTTAAAATGTGGTTTACCTAGGAATCATACAGAAGTATTTAATTTCAAGTGATTCTTTGTTCTTGCTTGCCCCAGAGAAGGGACTGCTGTTAGTTTCAGATATGATTTTTCCTCATGAAAAACATTTAAACCATTATATAATTTATTAGCAAATTCAAATATTTTTCTTTTTTTTTCAGTTGAAATGAATGTTTGTATGCTGGTATCTAGTTTGCAATTTTAGGAAATGAAAATATTATCTTTTCTGTAATCAAAGGCAAGCTCCAGTCAAATTTTCTCTGTCACTTTTTCAGCAGTGGATTTCTAAAGATACATTGTTAAAAAAGAAGAAAAAGAGAAAGGGAAAAGAAAGACGAAAAAAAGGGAAGAAAAAAAAGAAAAGAAAAACAGAAAAATATTTCTTTGTAGCTTACAGCTTTTAATTAAGCTTACAGCTGTGTTTAGTGTGCTGGTGAGAAGGACAGTGCTATGATCTCTGGAGGATATATTTACACATAAATCTCCAGGATATATTTGCACATTTGTGCATTAAAGATGAAACTGAGGTAACCAGCTCAATTATGGGATTCCAAATAGCATATAATGAGATGTACTATTTGAATGAGTAAACCAGTTGAGAAATCACTTTGAGGAGACCTCCGTTATATAAATTCTCAGTTGTAAAGTCTCTGTCCCACCTAATCCTGGCGAATATGTATGATGAATGTTAGTTGCAACATGACTGTTAAAGTGCCACATTGAGGAGATACCATTTTTTCCCAAAGTGACCAACAGCTGTAGTTAGCTTTTATCACAATCAGGAGAGGTTTTTACCTGCTTCTTGTGCAAACACAGCAGCTAGCTGTAGCAATGGGGCAGAGACCCTCTCTCCTGCCTGCCTACCTCATTGTATTGGACACACTTCTCTGAAATTGAAACTGTCTTAGAATTAGATCTAAACTGAAAGAGGGTAGGTTTTAACTAGGTGTGAGGGAGAAATTCTTTACTGTGAGAGTGGTGACGCTTTGGAAGAGGGTGCCAGAGCAGCTTGTGTCATCCCTGGAATTATTCAAAGCCAAGTTGGATGGTGCAGTGGAAGGTGCCTGTGGCCAGAGCAGTGGGTTTGGAATAAGATGATCTTTAAGGTCCCTTCCGATTCAAGCCATTCTATGATGATACAAGTTCAACTAGAATCAGATACCCAAAGAAGAATTTTCTAATCTTTTAGATGAGTGTTGCTGTTCTGGAAGGCACCTTTAGGTACTGTTTGTGGAGAGTCATTTATGTCTTTTTTTGTTACAGAGGAGGTCAGGAATAGGTAAATCTATAATCCTGTAGCTTGGTATCAACTCACATGAATTACAAGGCTGCTTTTATAAACCATTCTACTGAGACATTTTATCACTTTGAAGCCAAATGAAACATTCCACACATTTTTTTGAGCCAGCTAAGATAAAAGAAATATCTAAGGCTATCACTATCCAGCTCAGGCCATTTCCATCTCAGCTAAACTCTGAATGTTATCACTGAAAAGCTTATTCTTCCTTGGGTTACATTTTTCTAATTGATTTTACTATATTTCACATCTATGTATTTTTCAGTTCTTTTAAAGCTTCCTCATTTTCTTTTCCTATTATCCCTTCATTCATCAGGACTCTTTGTATTTCCACATATAGTTCAGACTTGTAAAGGCACTTTTCTCCAGATCTTTGCCCTTCCATTAGCATATAGTCCAATGGTACTGAGAGATCTTTTTATTATTATTTTATACTGTTCCTTGTCATGAGATTAATTTCTTCTCTCATGGAATTTCAGCAGTCCATCAAAAATCCTGTCTATATTTAGATCAAATGTTGAGCATTTTTATAAACAAGAATTAAAATCTCAAAGCGTTCATTACAAAGATCATTCTGTGAAAGTTGCACTCAGACTTTAAGATAGTATGTAACCTCAAATGACACAACAGGCCACATTCAAAGCTGATTTTATTTTGGGTGCAATTCTTCTGAGCTAAATTAAGCTGAACTTGTTTATTCAGGAACTCAATCTAATCGGAAGTTGAAATGTGAACATGAAAATGCATCAGATAAAGCACTGCTGTCCTGTTAACGAAGTTTGATGGTAACACTTCATTTAATGTTCTAGATACACACCACAGACATTGCCAAAGGCAAATCTAATTAGCTGTGTGAAGAATTCCTATAGATCTGTTCTCACTTACAGAAATGTAATAAATGAGAGTAGATCTATGTCAATTTGCTATATTAACTTTTAAGCTGGCTTCAGAATGATGCATTCAGAAGTAAAAAATTCAAGAGCTGTGGATGTCTGTAGAATAATAAGTGCCTTATTTTCGGTACCAGGTCATTATTGAGATCTTTATTAACTATGCTGTATATTTGAATTATCTTCTCTGCATTTTATGCATATTTAAGTCTGAAAAATACAGAAAAGATACTATATATAAGCTTTGTAGACACCACACCATATCTGATTACCCTATGCAATTAATTAAAACTAAATACTAGCTCATATTCATCACTTATCATAACTTTATTTGAATAACAAAGGGGGTAAAATGCAAAACTGAATCATGAAACGGAATGGACATTCAGTCTGGCAAATACAAGTATTCATTAGGGCCATATTAGGTCATGGCTGCTTGAAGGGTATTCAAAATGAATAAGAATTTGAATGAATACTAAAGTACTTTTAGAAGCTGATGTTACAAATTAAGACAACTTTTCTAGATAAACAAAACCACAGCTTCCACATACCTTAGTGTAAAACTCAAGATGCAGCCAATTTGAATTATTTTCTGGAGATAACATATTTAAAAAAATGAATAAATATTTTCCAAATAGTTATTAAGAAGCAGGCATGCAACAGTGGCAGATCTCGATTAAATGTGTGTGTGTGTGTGTTGATTTAAAAAATGAATGGGCTCACAACACTGCTTGAAGCAAATCTTGGGAAGATTCACGTCTGGAGGAGGTCAAACCATGAAGTCTTCTAGCTAAAAGTATCAATCTGTTCTGTAAAAACGGCTAAAATGGCTAATGATTAAGCGTATACCGCACAGATGTTTACAAAAAGAGAAAAAAATAAAATGTATGTCTTTGATGGACTTCAATGTAATTTTATATTCTGCCTGCCTGAAAAAAATATGTCCCATGTTGTAAATGTTGGGAATTCTGTGGAAACAGAGAAATTACCATTGCCTTGTTTCAGATTCATGAAGGATCCCCTAAAGAAATACTAGGTTTTTTTTTTATTTCACAGAACCATAGAGTGGCTTGGGTTGGAAGGGACCTTTAACACCACCTACGTCCAATTCTCTTGCCATGGCAGTCAGGCTATGATCAGAGCCCCATCCAATCTGACCTTGAACACTTCCAGGGATTGGGTGTCCACTGCTTCTTGGGACTATCTGTTCCATTCCCTCACCATCCTCTGAATAAAGAAAGTCTCCCTCTCCCTCACAGTTTAGCTAATCTAATCAAAATCCCAGAATATGCTGACCATTGCTCCTTGACCTGACCATATAAAAAGTCCCTCTCGCTCATTTTTCTGAGCTCCCTTCAGGAACTAAAAGGCCTAAATGAGGCCTCCCTGAGAGATATAAAGATAAGTCATACAAAAATATTCTTAAATCAGATAACTTTGGTATCTCTCTGTTTATATATTTTATATATTAAAAAATTTGCAAATT